>NC_091238.1:285000-320099 GCF_040958095.1 Procambarus clarkii | reverse complement strand
TGAAGATGAGGATGCTGAGGGGATAGGGAAGATGAGGATGCTGAGGGGATAGGGAAGATGATGATGCTGAGGGGATAGGGAAGATGAGGATGCTGAGGGGATAGGGAAGCTGATGATGCTGAGGGGATAGGGAAGATGAGGATGCTGAGGTGATGGTGAAGATGAGGATGCTGAGGGGATAGGGAAGATGAGGATGTTGTGGGGATAAAAGTGAGGGCTGGTGCAACAGTAAGTGAGGGCAGTGAGGGCTGGTGCAACAGTGAGAGCTGGGGCAACAGTGAGGGCTGGTGCAACAGTAAGTGGGGGTGCAACAGTAAGTGAGGGCTGGTGCAACAGTGAGGGCTGGTGCAACAGTAAGTGAGGGCTGGTGCAACAGTGAGGGCTGGTGCAACAGTAAGTGAGGGCTGGGGCAACATGAAGTGAGGTCTGGGGCAACAGTAAGTGAGGGCTGGGGCAACAGTAAGTGAAGGCTGGTGCAACAGTAAGTGAGGGCTGGTGCAACAGTAAGTGAGGGCTAGGGCAACAGTGAGGGCTGGTGCAACAGTGAGGGCTGGTGCAACAGTGAGGGCTGGGGCAACAATAAGTGAGGACTGGTGCAACAGTGAGGGCTGTTGCAACAGTAAGTGAAGGCTGGGGCAACAGTTAGTGAGTGCTGGTGCAACAGTAAGTGAGGGCTGGGGCAACAGTTAGTGAGTGCTGGTGCAACAGTAAGTGAGGGCTGGGGCAACAGTAAGTGAGGGCTGGTGCAACAGTGAGGGCTGGGGCAACAGTAAGTGAGGGCTGGTGCAACAGTGAGGGCTGGTACAACAGTGAGTGAGTCCTGGTGCAACAGTTTGTGAGGGCTGGTGCAACAGTAAGTGAGGACTGGTGCAACAGTAATTGAGGGCTGGTACAACAGTAAGTGAGGGCTGGAGCAACGGTAAGTGAGGGCTGGGGAAACAGTAAGTGAGGGCTGGTGCAACAGTAAGTGAGGGCTGGTGCAACAGTAAGTGAGGGCTGGTGCAACAGTAAGTGAGGGCTGGGGAAACAGTAAGTGAGGGCTGGGGCAACAGTAAGTGAGGGCTGGGGCAACAGTAAGTGAGGGCAGGTGCAACAGTGAGGGCTGGTGCAACGGTAAGTGAAGGCTGGGGCAACAGTAAGTGAGGGCTGGGGCAACAGTAAATGAGGGCTGGTACAACAGTAAGTGAGGGCTGGGGCAACAGTAAGTGAGGGCTGGTGCAACAGTAAATGAGGGCTGGTACAACAGTAAATGAGGGCTGGAGCAACAGTAAGTGAGGGCTGGTGCAACAGTAAGTGAGGGCTGGTGCAACAGTAAGTGAGGGCTGATGCAACAGTAAGTGAGCGCTGGTGCAACAGTGCGTGAGAGATGGTGCAACAGTTTGTGAGGGCTGGTGCAACAGTTTGTGAGGGCTGGTGCAACAGTAAGTGAGGACTGCGGCAACAGTAAGTGAGGGCTGGGGCAACAGTTAGTGTGGGCTGGTGCAACAGTAAGTGAGGGCTGGTGCAACAGTAAGTGAGGGCTGGTGCAACAGTAAGTGAGGGTTGGGGCAACAGTGAAGGCTGGTGCAACAGTGAGGGCTGGTGCAACAGTGAGGGCTGGTGCAACAGTGAGGGCTGGTGCAACAGTAAGTGAGGGCTGGGGCAAAAGTAAGTGAGGGCTGGTGCAACAGTAGGTGAGGGCTGGTGCAACAGTAAGTGAGGTCTGGTGCAAAAGTGAGGGCTGGTGCAACAGTAAGTGAGGGCAGTGAGGGCTGGTGCAACAGTGAGAGCTGGGGCAACAGTGAGGGCTGGTGCAACAGTAAGTGGGGGCTGGTGCAACAGTAAGTGAGGGCTGGTGCAACAGTGAGGGCTGGTGCAACAGTAAGTGAGGGCTGGTGAAACAGTGAGGGCTGGTGCAACAGTAAGTGAGGGCTGGGGCAACATGAAGTGAGGTCTGGGGCAACAGTAAGTGAGGGCTGGGGCAACAGTAAGTGAAGGCTGGTGCAACAGTAAGTGAGGGCTGGTGCAACAGTAAGTGAGGGCTAGGGCAACAGTGAGGGCTGGTGCAACAGTGAGGGCTGGTGCAACAGTGAGGGCTGGGGCAACAATAAGTGAGGACTGGTGCAACAGTGAGGGCTGTTGCAACAGTAAGTGAAGGCTGGGGCAACAGTTAGTGAGTGCTGGTGCAACAGTAAGTGAGTGCTGGTGCAACAGTAAGTGAGGGCTGGGGCAACAGTTAGTGAGTGCTGGTGCAACAGTAAGTGAGGGCTGGGGCAACAGTAAGTGAGGGCTGGTGCAACAGTAAGGGCAGGGGCAACAGTTAGTGAGGGCTGGTGCAACAGTAAGTGAGGGCTGGTGCAACAGTAAGTGAGGGCTGGTGCAACAATAAGTGAGGGCTGGTGCAACAGTAAGTGAGGGCTGGTGCAACAGTAAGTGAGAACTGGTGCAACAGTAAGTGAGAGCTGGTGCAACAGTGAGGGCTGGTGCAACAGTGAGGGCTGGTGTAACAGTAAGTGAGGACTGGGGCAACAGTAAGTGAGGGCTGGGGCAACAGTAAATGAGAGCTGGTGCAACAGTGAGGGCTGGTGCAACAGTGAGGGCTGGGGCAACAGTAAGTGAGGGCTGGTGCAACAGTGAGGGCTGGTACAACAGTAAGTGAGGGCTGGTGCAACAGTAAGTGAGGGCTGGTACAACAGTAAGTGAGGGCTGGTACAACAGTAAGTGAGGGCTGGAGCAACAGTTTGTGAGGGCTTGTGCAACAGTAAGTGAGGGCTGGTGCAACAGTAAATGAGGGCTGGTACAACAGTAAGTGAGGGCTGGAGCAACGGTAAGTGAGGGCTGGGGAAACAGTAAGTGAGGGCTGGTGCAACAGTAAGTGAGGGCTGGTGCAACAGTAAGTGAGGGCTGGTGCAACAGTAAGTGAGGGCTGGGGAAAGTGTAAGTGAGGCTGGGGCAACAGTAAGTGAGGGCTGGTACAAGAGTAAGTGAGGGCTGGTGCAACAGTAAGTGAGGGCTGGTGCAACAGTGAGGGCTGTTGCAACGGTAAGTTAGGGCTGGGGCAACATTAAGTGAGGGCTGGGGCAACAGTAAATGAGGGCTGGTACAACAGTAAGTGAGGGCTGGGGCAACAGTAAGTGAGGGCTGGTGCAACAGTAAATGAGGGCTGGTACAACAGTAAGTGAGGGCTGGAGCAACAGTAAGTGAGGGCTGGTGCAACACTAAGTGAGGGCTGGTGTAACAGTAAGTGAGGGCTGGTGCAACAGTAAGTGAGGGCTGATGCAACAGTAAGTGAGGACTGGTGCAACAGTGAGTGAGAGCTGGTGCAACAGTTTGTGAGGGCTGGTGCAACAGTAAGTGAGGGCTGGTGCAACAGTAAATGAGGGTTGGGGCAACAGTGAGGGCTGGTGCAACAGTGAGGGCTGGTGCAACATTAAGTGAGGGCTGGCGCAACAGTAAGTGAGGGCTGGTGCAACAGTAAATGAGGGCTGGGGCAACAGTGAGGGCTGGTGCAACATTAAGTGAGGGCTGGCGCAACAGTAAGTGAGGGCTGGTGCAACAGTAAGTGAGGGCTGGCGCAACAGTGAGAGCTGGAGCAACAGCAAGTGAGGGCTGGTGGAACAGTAAGTGAGGGCTGGTGCAACAGTAAGTGAGGGCTGGTGCAACAGTGATGGCTGGTGCAACAGTTAGTGAGGGCTGGTGCAACAGTAAGTGAGGGCTGGTGCAACAGTTAGTGAGGGCTGGTGCAACAGTGAGGGCTGGGGCAACAGTTAGTGAGGGCTGGTGTGTTACGAACCCGGATCCAGCATCCAAGCAAGGAGCAGTAACCACTACGCCATCTGTGGGTCGGCTCCCGAAACCCCCGCCAAACGGACGACGACACCTAGTGAGGACAGCGTGTACTGGCCTCGAGGACCAGTTTCCAGTCTGGTTCAGCGCTCAACACCGCCGCTCCTGACCTCTGGTGAGGTGGTGCTCCGACGACAGCGCCATCTATGGAGTGGATATGTCGGGCGTTTGTATCTGAGCCTGTGAGTGTGGTGTATTAGTGTCCCGGTTATTAATGACGTGTCTGCTTACAGAGCCGACCTGGGACCACTGTGTTGAAGGTGGAGTCAGTCTACCCGAGGCAGCCAGTCTCCATACAGTGAAGTTTGCTGCAGCTGTCGTGACGTCGTCCCCCCGGAAGAACACTGTGGTGTGTTAAGCCTGCCAGTGGAGTGGCAGTGGAAGGATTTACCCGGGACCGACGGTTGGAGACGATAATCCACTGGGGTATTGAGGACAGGAGGGTGATTGGTGATATCACACGAGACTCCTGTCTAGGGCGTATCCCTTTTATCGTTCGTGGAGTGGCCGTACCAGCCTTGGTGGCTCAGTACCTGCCAGCAGACCTGCTGGACGTGTGGTTGACGGCCTCCACGACGGTGCCCCCAGTGGACCTGTGTTGTGGCTGACCTGTGGCCAGGGTAGACTCGGCGTTCTCAGAGGACACGTCTTGAGGCCACGAAGAAAGCACCGCGGACTCAGCACCTAGCTTCAAGGATCCATAGTCTCCAGCAGAAGACTACAGTGTTGATCCCCTTTGTAAAGTGTTAATACCCTTCCCCCTTGTGTACGTTTTACTTTTATATATTTAAATGGTGAAGGTTATATTATATTATATTAAGTTCTTACCTTTCTTTCCCTACTCCCTTTAAGTTACTTGCGTCACGGATCGCATCCCTTGATAGCCTCTACTGGCTTGGGGCCGGATATATATCTTCCTCTAACTACATCAGAGTAAGAACCCCGTTGCGTCCCGAGAGGGCCGTAACATGGTGCAACAGTGAGGGCTGGTGCAACAGTAAGTGAGGGCTGGGCAACAGTAAGTGAGGGCTGGGGCAACAGTAAGTGAGGGCTGGTGCAACAGTAAGTGAGGGATGGTGCAACAGTGAGGGCTGGGGCAACAGTAAGTGAGGGCTGGTGCAACAGTGAGGGCTCGGGCAACAGTTAGTGAGGGCTGGTGCAACAGTAAGTGAGGGCTGGGGCAATAGTAAGTGAGGGCTGGTGCAACAGTAAGGGCTGGGGCAACAGTTAGTGAGGGCTGGTGCAACAGTAAGTGAAGGCTGGTGCAACAGTGAGGGCTGGTGCAACAGTAAGTGAAGGCTAGTGCAACATTGAGGGCTGGTGCAACATTGAGGGCTTTTGCAACAGTGAGGGCTGGGGCAACAGTAAATGAGGGCTGTTACAACAGTGAGGGCTGGAACAACAGTGTGTGCAGGCTGGTGCAACAGTAAGTGAGGGCTGGTGCAACAGCAATTGAGGGTTGGAGCAACAGTTTTTGAGGGCTGCGTACCCTGCCACCATTAACAGGTGGTGGAACAGTGTGGTGGGCCGCGTACCAGAACGTTTGTGAACGTTTATAAATGGTGCCACAAAGAAAATCCTCTAACATTTGACATAAATACGTATTTCTGACGTTCTTAAAACCACTAGATATACCTAAAAACATGTATTCTTGAGACACAGTTTTTTAAGATTTATGTAAAAATTTAAAAATAATAGTGAATGCTATGAAATTATAATGTTTTCATGCTTTATATATAAAAATAAGCAATTTTCAGTCAACATTTCGTTTTTTTTTTGCTTACTTTATGTAAACCTATCCAATTTACGTTCTTATAACATATATATAACATTTATATGTCGTCAATATGACGTTATTTACATGACATCGTTACGTTATTATAATGTTATATTAACGTATAATTCCTGTATAAAAAACAGAAATATATTGAGCTTTATATTTTAAACCTTGTAAAATTGTCGTAAAACTTAGAATAAGACAGTAAGCATGCTTTATTTATGAAAATATAGAAACAAATCAACAAAATCATAAACCACATGTCACCCCTATATATAATTCTTTAGTTGTCTTTCTAGAGAATGTAATTTAAGCTTTGACAATCTTTCTTCATATGACAGGTTTTTAATTTGAGGTATTAAATTTGTTATTCTCTGCTGGACGCATTCTAGTAAATTTTGAACCTTAAATTTTGAAATTAAAATAAATTGAACCCCATGCACAGATACCATAATTAAGACAGGGATAGATTAGTGCATAATATAGAGAGATGAGAGCAGAGTTAGGTACATAATATCTGATTTTGGAGAGTATCCCAACTGTTTTAGAGACTTTCTTAGTTATGTGTTGTATGTGGGTGCTGAAGTTGAGTCTCTTGTCTAGGAATAGGCCAAGAAACTTTCCATCATTTTTATTGCTAATGTTTATATTATCTATCTGAAGCTGAATTGCATTTGTAGATTTGCTTCCAAATAAGATGTATAGTAGGTCTTTTCTATGTTAAGTGTTAGTTTGTTGGTTGACATCCATAAGTGGACTTTTTTTTAGCTCATTATTAACAACATTATTTAGTGTATGTGGGTTGGGGTTAGAGTAGATGAGGGTAGTATCATCAGCAAACAAAATAGGTTTCAGAATGTTAGAGACATTAGGCAGATCACTGATGTATATAAGAAATAGGAGGGCCCAAGATGCTGCCCTGTGGCACTCCAACGGTTATTGGTAGAGTGGGAGAGGATATATATTATTGATGGTTACACATTGGTGTCTATCACTATGATAGGATTAATGGATATAGTCCAGTGCATGGCCTCGGATTCCATAATGATGAAGTTTACGTAAGAGGTAGTTGTGATTAACAGTATCAAAGTCCTTTCTCAGGTCAATGAAGAGTCCAATCGGAAACTCATTTTTGTCAAGGGTTGAGTAAATTATATCAAGGTATCAAAGAGACTAATAATTGCATCGTTGGTACTCTTTTGGGAGCGGAAGCCAAACTGACAGGGGCTAAGAATGTCGAATTTTACGAGGTAGGAGTAGAGCTGTTTGTAGATAATTTTTTCAAATATTTTTCATAGTATGGGTAGGTTTGATATTGGTCTATAATTGTTTATGTCTGCCGGATTACCTCCTTTATGAACTGGCGTTACTCTTGCTTTTTTAAGGATATCAGGAAAGGTATAACACTCAAGGGATTTGTTGAACAGCAGAGCTATAGGTGGCGCAAGGGCATGGGAGGCGCTCTTGTATACAATGGATAGGATTTCACTGATGTTCCCAGCTTTGGTTTTTAGTGAGTGTATGATGGACACAACATCTGTCGGGCTGACAGGTGAAAGGAGAAGAGAGTTTGGATAGCTGCCTGAGAGATGTGTGTTAATATGTGTCTGAGTCTGTGGGATTTTACTGGCAAGGTTAGCACCAACTGATGAAAAGAAGCTATTAAATTCATTTGCCATTTCTAAATCAGATGATGGTGTAAAGCCATCCTTAGAGAGTGTTATCTGGTTGTGGGAGTGTTGTTTAGTTCCTAGGATAATAGATATGTCATGGTATTCCATTTGCTTTTCATGTTGCCTTTTGCTTCTAACTCTATCGCCATTACCTATCCTCTAAACCTTACATTTGTCAGAATTAAACGGTCTCCTCCAATCTTTTGACCATATTTCAGTACCCAATTTAGATCGTTCGATAGATCAATTTAGACCCCCTTGTATCATGAATCATCATACATGATGATATAATGATACACACTACTGGGTATATGCTGATGATATAATGATACACACTACTTGTTATGCTAACATGCAGAACACTCTTAACTCTGTATTAGTCTTATGTCAGGACTTAGGTTTAGTCATATCTCAGCAGAGGAAACAAAGATACTAAACGGGTGTCCACCCAGGCAGGGAGGAGCTGTTCGCAAGATGTAACTGTATGATGGCTCCCAGCTTGACTATGTTAACAGATTCAAATACCTTGGTCTTGTATTGTCCTGTTGTATTCAGACTCTGTCGTCAGTATAATGAGAGGCTCCATAAGCCCTCTTAGAGATGTTTCAGGTTATCACTCAGGCTATGGTGCCAATGTCACAATTGTCAAAATAATGTACCTTGCATACATCAGATCTTTAGTGGATTATGTTGCATCTCTGCTTGCCTTGATGACTGAAAGAAAGCTTAAAGGGCTTGAAAACTTGCAGAACGAAGCCTTGAAGATAATCCTTGGATGCCCCTCGTACCACAAAGATACTTAACATGAGGAAGGAACTTAATATTAACTTAATAATAGAATATGAGTGCATATTCTACTGCATTACTCCTTGTAATGATCCTCATATTGTGCTTCAGTAATCCAATGTATAACCCTGAGATGTTTTCCTAATTGTACTTAGGATTCCTTGTTCATTATTGTGTATTGTTCTGATCTGCTTTTGTGTCGAAAATTCTTGCATCGTACCTGTAAACAATTTTTTGACAATTTTACTGTAATTATCCTGCTTAAAATCATCTGTACTTGTAAAGTAAAGCTGTAATGTACCTGTTAAACACTTTTTATCAATTTTACTCCTAATTATTTCTCTAGAACTTTGTTTGTTTAAGGATTTGCTCAAAGATTAGTTTAAGGACTTGCCCGAAACGCTATATATAGCTAGTGGCTTTACAAGATTGTAATTCCAACTTAAACTCTATGTTGTCTCTTAACCCCCAATGTACGTTCTTGTATATATATAAATAAATATAATAAATAAATAAATAAATAACGAGGGATGGAGGCATTAATGCGCAGTACGTGCTTCCCTCACCTGTGACGTCACAGCCTCATCTGACGACAGCATAAACACAGGCGGCCATTTTATGTTCCATCAAGATTAAAAAATTTTTTTTTTAATTTTGCTCCGAGGGGCGAGTTTATTGGGCAGCGCCCAATGTGTTCGCAATAAAATGTTCTACAAGAACATATGTATAAAATGTCACACAAGGATGCGTTAGACCGGCCGCAAATGAATAACTATACATTGATCACTAGCCGTGAGCTCCAAACAGCGACGAAATGTTTCTATTCTTTTCAGGGTTGTAAACTCCATACTTGTTCTACAGTATTAAATTTGGTAACACTGAAATCGCAATAAAATTCCCTACACGTACATAGCATATAAATGTAGAATCATGATCGCGCCCACCTTCAAGAGTGTGGGAAGTGGGTGAAGTGTTACCCGTTACTGAACATCGACGAAATTAGTTTTGAAAAGTTTATTCTTTTCACTGTCCTGACCTTAATTTTCAATGTACGTATTTCATTTTTGTACCAATGTGTTCGCAATAGAATGTTCTACAAGGAAATATGTATAAAATGTCAAACAAGGATGCGTTAGACCGGCAACAAACAAAAAAACCTACGTAGATTAATTACACTCGTCGTGTCAACAAAACAATAGTCTTACCACGAAGATCCAATACAAAAATGCCGTTCTCTTAAATAGGCTTTGTGACTGTTAGAGAAAACGAAAATTGTATGGCAAACATGTTCATAGTTGATCTCCAAGTCGATCGGCGTGTGAGAATTGAGACCACTGACAAAAGTTTCCCAGTCTGTCTGCCTCAGCTCTACCATACGTTCCCTGGCCTCAGCCAGAGCCGTTTGAAAGAGCTTAAGCATTTCAGCAGTGCGGGTCCTTCTATAAGCTAGTCCAATTAATTCTTCTGGCAGTGCGTTTTAGTACATGCAATTTAGAATCATTATAATAAGCATAAGTGCTATTACCAGTGTAATTTGGGTTACGTGGCCTGGACGATGGATCAAGTGATTCTATGAATGAACATAACAAAGGGGGATATTAATAAGGGTAGAGTTGACTGAGGTGGTGGCTGAGAGAGGTGGTGGAATCAAGTGATTCTATGAATGAACATAACAAAGGGGGATATTAATAAGGGTAGAGTTGACTGAGGTGGTGACTGAGAGAGGTGGTGGCACTGCTCTTTACTACCACCAAGAACTAACATGCTTAAAAGAAATTAGAACTAGAGACTGCTATGGGGAGTATATCTTCGCCAGCTTCAGAGTCAAGGGTGCCGAGTCTGTCCTGTCTGTGGGTGCAGTCTATAGAATTCCCAACACTGATGTGTCTGTATTCAACTCAAACCTTAGAAATCTAATACTTGATAACAGACTGAACAAAAACCACCTAATTATCGCAGGGGACTTTAATATTGACCTCTGCGAGCCAGAACACCCTACTGCTGTTAGCTTCCTCAACTGTATGAATTCCTGCCTCCTCATACCCTTAATCACTAGACCTACTAGAATCACTGATAGCACTGCCACGACTCTAGATCACATCTGGACCAACATAACCTCTCCGCTTACTTCAGGTATAATCACCGATAGCACTACAGACCACTACCCCACATTTCTCTTAACTAACATTAGCAAACCACCTCTAGAAACAAGGGAGTTAAGCTTTAGGCTGCACAATGAAACTGCTATAAACAATTTTATAACTGCTGCTGATAATGTCAACTGGGAGTCCGAGTTAGGTAACATAGGGGACATCAACCTAGCAGTGCAATCTTTTCTACAAACAACTCTTAGCCTTTATAACACCCACTGTCCTAGGCTTACAAAACAAGTCACAAGCAAAAGGCTTAACAATCCTTGGCTTACAAAGGGAATACTGAAATCCATTAACAAAAAACACGACCTTGAGAAGAAGTATAGGTTAGGAATTGTCTCCAAAGAATTCTCAAAGAATTACTCATTATTGCTAACTAAGATAATTAGACGAGCCAAAACTAATTACTACGAAGATAAATTTACTCAAATAAAGAGCAACATTAAACAAACTTGGGGCACAATTTCACAAATATTGGGATCAAAGAAATCTTTAAATAACAAACCGACTCTCCTGTCTAATAACGATGGTCAGCTTTCAGCCTCTGATTCTGCTATTGAGTTCAATAGGTTCTTCTCTTCCATTGGTTCATCCCTTGCAAATGATATTCCATCTTCCAGTACTGACATTAAGGACTATCTTACAGGTAACTATCCACAGTCTCTGTACCTAAAGCCTATTAACTCCACTGACGTCAATGAGATAATCCTTTCCCTTAAAACCAAGTCTGGTGCCCTTAAGGAGATACCAACTTTAATTTACAAAAAAGCCTCCAGATCTTTAGCCCCTGCTATTGCTTTGCTTTTCAACAAGTCACTTGAACTCCAAACCTTTCCAGATATTCTAAAAAAAGCGAGAGTAACGCCTGTCCACAAATGTGGTGACCCCTCAGATGTTAACAACTACAGACCTATATCAATCCTGCCAAACTTGTCAAAAATTTTTGAAAAACTTATATACAAGCAGCTTTACTCATATCTAGCCAAACTCAATATACTTAGCCCTTGCCAATATGGCTTCAGACCCAAAAAAAGCACTAACGATGCACTTATTAGTATGCTTAACTCGATTCATACAGCCCTTGATAAAAAGGAGCTCCCTGTTGGGTTATTTGTGGACCTGTGGAAAGCTTTTGATACTGTCAACCACCATAACCTTCTTCTTAAATTACATCATTATGGAGTCAGAGGACACTCCCTACAATACCTCGAGTCCTACCTTACTGACAGGCTCCAATATGTTTCTGTGAATAATACAATTTCTCCCACCCTACCCATCAACATTGGTGTTCCTCAGGGCAGCATACTTGGCCCTCTCCTCTTTCTCATCTACATTAATGACCTTCCAAATGCCTCCCAACACCTCAAACCAATTCTATTTGCTGACGACACAACCTTCATTTACTCCAGTCCTGACCCTCTTGCTCTAAATGCCACAGTAAATACTGAGCTAAATAAAGTCCATCTTTGGCTAACTGCCAACAAACTCACCCTTAACATTGACAAAACCTTCTATATTCTGTTTGGCAATAAATCCTCAAGTCTTATAAATCTCAAAATAAACAATACCCAAATTTCTAACAAATTAGATGGCAAATTCCTTGGCATTCTCATTGACCACAAGCTGAATTTCCAGGGACACATTCTAAATATATCAAAAAAAGTTTCAAAAACTGTGGGCATTCTTTCTAAGATCAGATATTATGTACCACGCCCTGCTCTGGTGACTCTCTATTACTCCCTTATCTATCCTTATCTCAACTATGGTATTTGTGCTTGGGGTTCTACTACCCAAAATCACTTACGTCCTCTAATTACCCAACACAAAGCCGCTATTAGAACAATATCCAACTCTGGCCCCAGACATCACTCGGTACCCCTACTCAAATCTCTTAATATGTTAGATATTAAGTCACTGCACATTCTCTCATGTGTATTATACATATATAAAACGCTAAACTATAATGCCAATCCTGATCTTAAAAACTTCATAGAAGGTTGTAACAGAACCCATGAGCACCACACCAGAAATAAATACAGTTTTGATATTCCTAGAGTACGTCTTAATCAAACTAGAAATGCTCTGCAAATCAAGGGGCCCAGAATGTGGAATGACCTTCCCAACCATGTTAAAGACTGTACCTCTCTCAACCAGTTTAAGATAAAAACTAAACACTACCTAATAAATTCCCTGTAATCTACCTCACTCCTCTATTGTCAACCCATGTCTGTTATTTTCTTTTTTTTTTCTTTTTTTTTAATCAACACTGTTTGTCAACCTACTGTATTTGTGCTGCTTTTTCAGTCATGTTCCCCCTTTTTTTTATCTTTATTTGTATTTGTTCTCAACATCTTTTATTCTTTATGCTCAATTAGTATTAAGTTCTAGATATTAATGTTTTTCTTGCCCGAAACGCATTGCGTAATAGTGGCTTTAGGCATTGTATGTACTAGCTCTATCTATATATCAATCCATCAATTTAACATCACTTGTATGTATATACCTTACCTGAATAAACATCTGAATCTGAATCTGAATCTGACTAAATGTAAACTGTCAGCAGAACTATTCGCATACTTTGCGTCACTATATAATGGAATGTGAAAAAATCGCTGAATTTAGAGATAACACCATCAATAGTGTCCAAAAAATGTGTAAGTACTTCATTCATAATGATGTGCTGCCCGAAATCTTAGCGAAGTGTAACGGTTCTATTGTTACGTAAAGTATGGTGACAAATAAACACAGACACTAAGATACTATATATATATTTGGTCGAATATACAGAAGTACACAGGTGATACTTTGATGTGAGTTGAGCGCACTGAGCGTCGGTACAGTATCTCGCAAGTGTCTGCTCTAGACCACACTTGAAAGTAGACTCTGTTTAATGTTTGATTGATTGATGATTGATAAAGATTAAGCCACCCAAGAGGTGGCACGGGCATGAATAGCCCGTAAGTGGTACAATTTTTTTTTCTCAGTATTCTGAGGTTGCTTTTAACCATCAAGCTGTTATCGCGGGGGAGGATACTGCTTCACAGTCTTTATGAGGGTGTCCAGCTGCTGGACACCTTTGTTGACCAGGAGAGTGGCTGTGTTGATGGCTTCAGGGTGGCCACTGCATGATTTAGGAACTCTTAAAGCTCTTCTAAGGTCATTGGTTGCTTCACATTCCAGAAGATAGTGAAGTAATGGTTTTTCTGTGACAGTTTGGCAGAAGATGCACTCTCTCTGTCGGGGTTCACCAATCTCCCAGTTGCATCTGTAACCTAGACGTAGTCTATATAACCTAACTGCTATTTCCCTGTGGATTCCTTTTGGGATATTTAACCTTTCTAATTTGGTAGCCTGAAGATACCATGTTGCAGATGGCGAACCTTCAGCTATTCTCTGGTGCAGGTAGGCTTTGTTGAGATGTGAGAGTTTTTTGGTGATGATGTTTTTTATGTTCTCTAGGCTGGGTTGAATTGTTTTATGTGTCACTGGATGACAAGTTGCCAATTTAGCAATTTCATCAGCTTTTTCATTTAATGGGATTCCAATATGGGATGGGATCCAGTTTAAAGTTATGTTGAGTCCTTTGCCTTTAGCGACTGCTCCAAGATACAAAATGGTGGTAATTATTTCCACATTATCTTTCCACTGTTTTTGTCCTAGTATTTGAAGTGCAAGTTGTTTAATGTTTGCTATTCTGCTGCTTATATGCTCGGGCAACACCTCACCGTGTTGCCCGGGCAACACCTCACCTCATTCATCTCCAAAGGTTGACAGGAATATTAACAATGCATTTGGAGCGATATATTATTGGGATAATCTACTCGCTACAGAACTTACCCTCCCAGGGGATGAAAGGAAAAATACTTGATCAAGGAACTTAGCTGGTCGGTGAATTGTACGCCCTGCTCGCGTTACATAACCATCAAAGTTAACTTCCTCCTCTTCGCTGATGTCATCTAACTGGGGTCGTAGGGTGGGAGGTCGCACAGGATCGTCCGTCGTCGTAGGATCAGGTTGTAGTGCGGCTGGTAACTGGGGTTGTAGGGTGGGAGGTCGTACAGGATCGTCCGTCGTCGTAGGTGGCGGTGCTGCTGGTAACTGTGGTCGAAAAGTGAACTGCGTAGTCGGCGGATGTGTCTCTGGATTTAGCAGTGTCGCAGACGTTGAGACGAAGCCTGGAGCAGAGCAGAGAGCTGAGTGAGGCCGGAGTCGTGGAGCTCTATGTGGGAGAACGTGGCGGCTCGATTGAGAATTGTGAGTGTCTGAACTCAGGGAGCAAGAGCGTGGCGGCTCGATGCGGTCGTAGTCTGCTGTCTGCTCTGTGTCGAAGCTGTAGCGTCTTGGGTTGTTGGTGGAGCATTTAGATCCGGGGCGGATGGGTTCGGGCACCAGGACAATAGGAGGTAATGTAGGCACGTAGTTAGGACAACGAGGGAATCACTGCTAGAGCTGAATTGTCCTGGAGGCGACGAAGAGTCGGAAACGCAAGCTGTAAGTCCTGTACTGCGCAAAGTGCTTGAGTCGGCAGGGTATCAGAATGCAGTGAACGTGTAGATGAATCTGATGAAAGAGCAGCTTTCGTGGGCGCCCCTGTAGAACAAGCAGTGCCCTGGCAGCGACGGAGAGTCGGCAGGACAGGCTGTAGATCCCACATTATGTAGTTACTGATGAAGCTGCCAGATGAGTGAGTAGTGATCGTGGAGCAGCAAGCCGTATTAGATGAAAATGCAGAGATGATCGCGATGAAAATCATAGCTGTGGCAAGGGTATTGGCAACGTTCCACGACAGGTGGCTGCGGTCCACAGCAAGCAGCAGCAGTGGAGGTCCAGTGAGAGTCCATGTTGTAGTCCATCGTGGCTGGGTATCGTCGAAACTATCTGGGGTCACCAATGTAACGGTTCTATTGTTACGTAAAGTATGGTGACAAATAAACACAGACACTAAGATAATATATATATATTTGGTCGAATATACAGAAGTACACAGGTGATACTTTGATGTGAGTTGAGCGCACTGAGCGTCGGTACAGTATCTCGCAAGTGTCTGCTCTAGACCACACTTGAAAGTAGACTCTGGTTAATGTTTGATTGATTGATAAAGATTAAGCCACCCAAAAGGTGGCACGGGCATGAATAGCCCGTAAGTGGTGGCCCTTTTGAGCCATTACCAGTATCAAGAGCTGATACTGGAGATCTGTGGAGGTGCGACTGCACCCTGCGTGACGGGAGATGTCTCCCGTGTGGAGAAGGGATTGATTGATTGATGAAGATTAAGCCACCCAAAAGGTGGCACGGGCATGAATAGCCCGTAAGTGGTGGCCCTTTTAAGCCATTACCAGTATCAAAAGCTGATACTGGAGATCTGTGGAGGTGCAATGCACCCTGCATGACGGGAGATGTCTCCCTTATGAATGTGTTAAGATGAAGATGAAGCCACCCAAAACGTGGCACGGGCATGAATAGCTCGTAAGTGGTGGCCCTTTTGATCCATTACCAGTATCAATAGATGATACTGGAGATCTGTGGAGGTGCGACTGCACCCAGCGTGACGGGAGATGTCTCCCGGACCAAATGGTGACCAGCCTGGTTAATGTTTGCTATTCTGCTGCTTATATGCTCGGGCAACACCTCACCGTGTTGCCCGGGCAACGCCCCACCTCATTCATCTCCAAAGGTTGACATTAATATTAACAATGCATTTGGAGCGAGTATATTATTGGGATAATCTACTCGCTACAGAAGTATCCAGCATTTGCTTACTGTAGGCAAGACATCACATAGTGACTGAGGGTGTGCGAATAATTTTGTTGACACAGTTTACATTTGGTCAGGTCTACATCAGCAGATAATGAGAATTCCCAGAGATACTTGTAAGCGAGTCTAAGCCGAGCGAAGAGACATGGGAGATTTTACATAAGTAAACATAACTATATTTTACATAAGTTACATAACTAAACACTACCTAATAAATTCCCTGTAATCTACCTCACTCCTCTATTGTCAACCCATGTCTGTTATTTTCTTTTTTTTTTTTTTTTTTTTAATCAACACTGTTTGTCAACCTATTGTATTTGTGCTGCTTTTTCAGTCATGTTTCCCCCTTTTTTTTATCTTTATTTGTATTTGTTCTCAACATCTTTTATTCTTTATGCTCAATTAGTATTAAGTTCTAGATATTAATGTTTTCTTGCCCGAAACGCATTGCGTAATAGTGGCTTTAGGCATTGTATGTACTAGCTCTATCTATATACCAATCCATTAATGTAACATCACTTGTATGTATATACCTTACCTGAATAAACATCTGAATCTGAATCTGATCTGAATCTGGATCTAAGTACAGTACATGGTAGTTTGAGTAGCGAACGCATGTCAACGAATAACAAGTATATATAACAAAACTATTATCCTATGAAGTCGACTTAACTTCCAAACATATATTTTTTTAATAAATGTTAAATGTTTTCTGGCTAGTTGTGTTAGATTTTATTAAAAATACGTATTCTACTTGTTAACATTATTATTTAAATTTGTGATAATTTGTGCAGAGAAGTGCGACAACTGGATTTGCCAACAAACACTTTCCAAACAACGATATATCTTGGAAAAGTCGCTCCACAACATTGACGCTTGGACCGTCGTCTTCCTTTGATGCTACTTATTTACTTATTTCATAATGAAATTATATTAGTTTGGAGTAAATATATGTTTTCTCATGTTCTGCATTCAGCACTCACATTATAGTGAGTAAATATACCATATTACTTCATTACTTAAGTAATGCTAGGAGGGTTTGAGTAGCTTTGGGCCTTTAGTGGACAGAATCTCCAATAGATGGGGCGAGAGTCGCCTCATCTCTCTCGCCCAGGCGGGAGACGAAACTTAATTTAAAATTGATATATCTTTGTCCTCCAACATGATATATTTCATTTGGTGCAATCATAATAATGTTCATATCTGGGTCCTTCTGGAGGCATATAAGATTTTAGGTTTTATTAGCATATCTTTGTTAATTATACAATATATGGTCAGCTTTCAGCCTCTGATTCTGCTATTGAGTTCAATAGGTTCTTCTCTTCCATTGGTTCATCCCTTGCAAATGATATTCCATCTTCCAGTACAGACATTAAGGACTATCTTACAGGTAACTATCCACAGTCTCTGTACCTAAAGCCTATTAATTCCACTGACGTCAATGAGATAATCCTTTCCCTTAAAACCAAGTCTGGTGCCCTTGAGGAGATACCAACTTTAATTTACAAAAAAGCCTCCAGATCTTTAGCCCCTGCTATTGCTTTGATCTTCAACAAGTCACTTGAACTCCAAACCTTCCCAATATTCTAAAAAAAGCTAGAGTAACGCCTGTCCACAAATGTGGTGATCTCACAGATGTTAACAACTACAGACCTATATCTATCCTGCCAAACTTGTCAAATTTTTTGAAAAACTAATCTATAAGCAGCTTTACTCATATCTAGCCAAACTCAATATACTTAGCCCTTGCCAATATGGCTTCAGACCCAAAAAAAGCACTAACGATGCACTTATTAGTATGCTTAACTCGATTCATACTTCTAGATGTTACTACTGCTCGGCTTAGACTCGGTTACAAGTATCTCTGGGAATTCTCATTATCTGCTGATGTAGACCTGACCAAATGTAAACTGTGTCAACAAAATTATTCGCACACCCTCCGTCACTATGTGATGGAGTGCGAAAAGATACGTGAATTTAGAGACAATTCTATAACCAATGTTCCAGCGATGTGTCAATATTTCATTCAAAATGATCTGCTACCAGAAATTTTAGCCAAATATCCCCAGTTTGCTAACTGTAGGTAGTAACTAAGTGATTGTAACCTATCCACCGCTGCCCACTGGATGGGGGGCGGTGTGCAGGACAAACATATAAATTTTGACACTAGCTCTCCACATATGTCAGTTGCTTAATTTAGAACCTGTACTTGAGGTCGATCTCGAACCCATTGTTGATGTGATGACTTATATTGAATTTTGTAACTAGCTCATCAAGATTGTAACTTGCTTAGCTAAATGAATTGTGGGGTTCAGTCCCTGAGCCCATTATGTGCCTCTGTAACCCTTTCCACTACCGCCCACAAGATGGGTATGGGGTGCATAATAAATGAACTAAACTAACTACAGCTCTTGATAAAAATGAGTTCCCTGTTGGGTTGTTTGTGGACCTGCGTAAAGCTTTTGATACTGTCAACCACCAAAACCTTCTTCTTAAATTACATCATTATGGAGTCAGAGGACACTCCCTACAATACCTCAAATCTACCTTACTGAAGGCTCCATATGTTTCTGTGAATAATCAATTTCTCCCACCCTACCCATCAACATTGGTGTTCCCAGGGCAGCATACTTGGCCCTCTCCTCTTTCTCATCTACATTAATGACCTTCCAATGCCTCCCAACACCTCAAACCAATTCTATTTGCTGACGACACAACCTTCATTTACTCCAGTCCTGATCCCCTTGCTCTAAATGCCACAGTAAATACTGAGCTAAATAAAGTCCATCTGTGGCTAACTGCCAACAAACTCACCCTTAACATTGACAAAACCTTCTATATTCTGTTTGGCAATAAATCCTCTAATCAAATAAATCTCAAAATAAACAATACCCAAATTTGTAACAAATTAGATGGCAAATTCCTTGGCATTCTCATTGACCACAAGCTGAATTTCCAGGGACACATTCTAAACATATCAAAAAAAGTTAAAAAAAACTGTGGGCATTCTTTCTAAGATCAGATATTATGTACCACGCCCTGCCCTGGTGACTCTCTATTACTCCCTTATCTATCCATATCTCAACTATGGTATTTGTGCTTGGGGCTCTACTACCCAAAATCTCTTACGTCCTCTAATTACTCAACACAAAGCTGCTATTAGGACAATATCCAATTCTGGCCCCAGACATCACTCGGTACCCCTACTCAAATCTCTGAATATGTTAGACATTAAGTCACTGCACATTCTCTCATGTGTATTATACATATATAAAACGCTAAACTATAATGCCAATCCTGATCTTAAAAGCTTCATAGAAGGTTGTAACAGAACCCATGAGCACCACACCAGAAATAAATACAGTTTTGATATTCCTAGAGTACGACTTAATCAAACTAGAAATGCTCTACAAATCAAGGGGCCCAGAATGTGGAATGACCTTCCCAACCATGTTAAAGACTGTACCTCTCTCAACCAGTTTAAGTTAAAAGCGAAGCTATACCTAATAAATTCCCTGTAACCTACCTTACCCTTCTATTGTCAACCAATGTCTGTTTTTTCTTTAAAGAGCGCTGTTTGTCGACATAATTGTATTTGTGCTGCTTTTTCATCTATGTTTTCATTTCTTGTTTTCATTCTACTCATTATGCTCAATTAGTATTAAGCTTGTCATTTAAGTTTATCATGCCCGAAACGCTTTGCGTAATAGTGGCTTTAGGCATTGTATGTACTAGCTCTACCTATAAGTCAACTAATCCTTGTAAAAATTTATTGTATGTATGTACCTTACCTAAATAAAATTGTATTGTATTGTATGTAAAAGTATTTTGGGCGCTCATGTACTTGTGCGCTAGCTGGCGTTCACAACTGTTCTCGCCTACAAGCATTAGAATTAAACAAACAAATTCATATTTTCATTTATATACAAGAAGAGAAGGCTACCCTTGAGTCTGTAATATTCATCTGATCACTGGTCTCCCATTTGGTCCTCATTGCTTTATCTTACTATTATTGAATGTCAATAACCGTATTATGCAATTTCAATTTCTTCTATTTCTGTCTTTATTATGCACCCCATACCCATCCCGTGGGCGGTGGTGTAAAGGATTACAGAGGCACATAATCGGTTCAGGAACTGAACCCTCTAGTTCGTTTAGCTAAGCAAATAACAATGTTTGACGCTAGTTACAAAATTATTAATGTTGTATACACATGTACTACACAAGAGGCTCACAACAGTCACTATAAAAGGCACTTTACATCTATAGTGAGTCACACAGTTACTTGTCTTGCTTCACACCCACCCAACTGGGCGGCAGCTTTACAGTCATGTGCTCCATACCCCACCCAACTGGGCGGCAGCTTTACAGTCATGTGCATGCATTACCTACAGTAAGCAAATTTTGGATACCCTGCTAAGATTTCGGGCAGCACATCATTATGAATGAAGTACTTACACATTTCATTATGCAACTTTAATAAAGTTGTCCTTCAGCATTTTGTGGTGTTCAGCTACCCTTATCTTCTGTATGTTCCTCACATTACCAGTATACACAAACATTGACATGTAGGGATATAGACTCTCAGGTAAGTTAGTAATTTAAATGCACAGTAGCAGTCCTAGGCGTTCAATCCCCGACCGCCGTCCAAGTGGTTTGGCACCATTCCTCCCCATCCCATCCCAAATCCTTATCCTGATCCCTTCCCAGTGTTAAATAGTTGTAATGAACAGGCACTATATATTATATATACATTATATATATATATATATATATATATATATATATATATATATATATATATATATATATATATATATATATATATATATATATATATATATATATATATATGTCGTACCTAGTAGCCAGAACGCACTTCTCAGCCTACTATGCAAGGCCCGATTTGCCTAATAAGCCAAGTTTTCATGAATTAATTGTTTTTCGACTACCTAACCTACCTAACCTAACCTAACCTACCTTTTTTGGCTACCTAACCTAACCTAACCTCTAAAGATAGGTTAGGTTAGGTTAGATAGGGTTGGTTAGGTTCGGTCATATATCTACGTTAATTTTAACTCCAATAAAAAAATTGACCTCATACACAATGAAATGGGTAGCTTTATCATTTCATAAGAAAAAAATTAAAGAAAATATAATAATTCAGGAAAACTTGGCTTATTAGGCAAATCGGGCCTTGCATAGTAGGCCGAAAAGTGCATTCTGGCTACTAGGTACGACATATATACATATATATATTTATGCCAGTATAATCTAATAATATATACTGGTCTAATAAAATAATTAGACCAGTTAATACTCTCACTCGTTGTGTTAGATATGTTAGCTTGATAAAACTAACTGTTCATTGTTGAGAAATGTGTTAACAAACAATATATCAGACTTTATCAAGACTGTAGCTTACTTAGCAAAAGAGGGAACTTTATTAAATTTGGGTTCAGTTTAACTACCTCTCAATGGATGAGTAATTGGGGCATAATAAAGGAACTAAGCTCATAAAATGAAAGATGGGAAAACAACATGCCTACCAATTGGTAGGCATGTAGGCAAAACAAAATTGGTGCCTACCAATTTTTGTCAACTACCATTCAAGCTGTCATTGCAATCAATCTTAGCTACCTATGTGCTTTAATATACTGTACCTACAATTTTCTCTCATCATCTTTTTTTCATTTCATGTAACTGTTATCATTTTTTTGTCTATAAATTTTACAAGTATTTACCTCCTTAAAATTTTCTTAGATTAAGGACCTGCCCGAAACGCTGCGCGTGCTAGTGGCTTTACAAGACTGTAATTACCATATTTGTATCCTCACATTCCTTATGTACATTCTGTATATGCATAAATAAATAAATAAATAACATTAGAGAGATAAACTCGAGAGACGTTTTCATGTTAACCCGAAAATTATTTGAGGAGCAAGACGGACTGCGGGTCAGGCAATTGGTCTTCATGCTATCGTGATGGGGGATCAGCCATTACACGTGTTAATGACTCTTGTATAGTTGTGTAGTTAAGGACAACAGGGTAAAGGGGTAATGGGCATTGTGGTTGATTATTCTACCTGGGAATCCTCCACTGTTTTATATCTTATGTATGTATGTATGTACTCACCTAGTTGTGTTTGCAGGGGTTGAGCTCTGGCTCTTTGGTCCCGCCTCTCAACCGTCAATCAACTGATGTACAGATTCCTGAGCCTACTGGGCTCTGTCATATCTACATTTGAAACTGTGTATGGAGTCAG
Organism: Procambarus clarkii; assembly: GCF_040958095.1. Taxonomy (NCBI): domain Eukaryota; kingdom Metazoa; phylum Arthropoda; class Malacostraca; order Decapoda; family Cambaridae; genus Procambarus; species Procambarus clarkii. The sequence goes on along the minus strand of NC_091238.1, from coordinate 297,865 downwards.
CCTCCACCACATTACTGCCTAATGCATTCCATTTATTAACTACTCTGACACTGAAAAGTTCTTTCTATAATCTCTCTGTGGCTCATTTGGGTACTCAGCTTCCACCTGTGTCCCCTTGTGCGTGTACCACATGTGTTAAATAAATGTATGTATGTATGTAGGTAGAGAGAGAGAGAGAGAGAGAGAGAGAGAGAGAGAGAGAGAGAGAGAGAGAGAGAGAGAGAGAGAGAGAGAGAGAGAGAGAGAGAGAGAGAGAGAGAGAGAGAGAGAGAGAGAGAGAGAGAGAGAAAGAGATGAAGACCGAGACAGAGAAATAGATATAGACAGAGTCAGGGAGAGAATGTTAGACACAGAGACGGATAGATAAGGATATGCAAAGTCAGTGAGAGAATGACAGAGATAGAGCGAGGAAAGAGACAGAGAGATAGGCTGACACAGAGAATGGCAGAAACGAGGAGAGGCAGAGACAGAGGGGGACAGGGACAGGCGGACAGGGACAGGAGCAGAGGGACAGGGACAGACGGACAGGGCCAGAGGAGGGACGGGGGAACAGAGGGGGGGGGGCAGTGGGACAGGGACAGAGACAGAGGGACAGAAACACAGAGACAGAGGGACAGGGTCAGAGAGGGGGACCGGGGGACAGAGGGAGGAGAGGGGGGCAGGAGACCAAGAGAGAGGGGACAGAGGAGAGACAGGGGATAGAAAGAGTGGGCAGGGGGACAGGGACAGACAGAGAAGGACAGGGACAGGAACAGGGGGGCAGAAAGGGCGGACAGGGGGCAGAGATAGGGACAGGGGAACAGAGACAGGGGACAAGGGGACTGGAGCAAAGGGAGGGGGACAGATGAAGGACAGCGGACAGAAAGAGTGGGCAGGGGGACAGAGAGGTACAGGGGACAGAGAGAAGGACAGGGGGACAGAGATGGACAGGGGGACATAGAGGAACAGGGGGGGACAGAGTGACAGAGAGAGGAACAGGAGGACAGAGAGGAACAGGGGGACAGAGAGAGGGACAATGGGATAGAGAGGGACAGGGGGACAGAGAGATGGAAAGGGGGGACAGAGAGGGGGACAGGGGGAAAGGGATCGGGGACAGAGGACAGAAAATGTGGGCAAGGGGACAAAATGAGGGACAGGGGGACAAAGATGGACTGGGGGACAAAGATGGACAGGGCGACAAAGATGGACAGGGCGACAAAGATGGACAGGGGGACAGAAGGAAAGGGGGGAGATGTATGAGGGGGAATGTTTGCGAGAGATGGAGAAGGGGTATTTAGAACGGTAAGTTAGAGAGGGAGCAACTAAGGCGCATCATTGAAAAGCAAATGAGCATCATTGCAATAGCAGGAGCCACGCACATCTTCAGCCTGCGTTGTTGAGACAGTGTCAATTAAGCGATGTCCAATAACAGTATCTTCGGTATTTAAGCGATACCTTAAAAAATACTGGAAATATTGAAAGATATTAATCCAGATATTAATCCCCTTGTGCAACGCACACAAGAGGCAACAGCTTCTAGCTCTACAAGCGGCAATATAAAATAGAGAACAGGCGATTGTTTTCACTCATAGTGTAATAAACCCACGGCCCCACCCACCCGCTGAAGCCGCAAATACCAAGACATTACTTCCGTTAAAAATTAAGCCGGAATAATCTTCAGGTATGTGGAGGATGTGGGAGGCCTTTGATCAACCGCCGACTTCCTGCCCCATCGACGGGGCCACCAGCCCTCAGTGTGCCCTCAGCCAAATTCATGTGAAACATGTATGTGTGTGTATTAAATATTTTAATTTATTATTTCCAAGATTTAGCTGTTAGCTCTTGGACCCCGCCTTTCCAAGCGTCGGTTGTCTAATGTACCGACTCTCGGCCTCTTTTCTTCCATCATATCTAAACAACATATATTTTTATCTAACACACACACATCCCCAAGATGCAGCCTTTAGCAGCTTCCTGACTTTCAGGTTCCTATTTACTGCAAGGTGAATAGAGGCATTAGTGTGTGTATGTTTGTGTCTGTGTGTGTGTGTGTACGTGTGTGGGTTTGTGTGTATACTCACCTAGTTGTGGTTGCGGGGGTTGAGCTCTGGCTCTTTGGTCCCCCTCTCAACTGGCAATCAACTGATATACAGATTCCTGAGCCTACTGGGCTCTATCATATCTGCATTTGAAACTGTGTATGGAGTCAGTCTCCACGACATCACTGCCTAATGCATTCCATCTATTAACTACTCTGACACTGAAAAAGTTCTTTCTAACATCCCAGTGGCTCATTTGGGTACTAAGTTTCCACCTGTGTCCCCTTGTTCGCCTACCATCCGTGTTAAACAGTTTATCTTTATGTACCTTATTGCTGAGAATTTTGTAGGTAGTGATCATGTCTCCCCTTACTCTTCTGTCTTCCAGTGTCATGAGATGCATTTCTCGCAGCCTGTCCTCGTAACTCATGCCTCTTAGTCCTGGGACTAGCCTATTGGCATACCATTAAACTTTTTCAAGCTTCGTTCTGTGCTTGACAAGGTGTGTGTGTGTATGTGTGTGTACGTGTATAACACACACGTACTTATGTGGTACGTATGTACTACATAATTGTAAGGCGTTTGCTGAATTAGAAAAGTCGGCTAGCAGTCCACCCTTAACGACCCAATTAACTCATTACATAAAAAAATACGTGGCTGTGCAACAGTGTGTGGGAATTGGGGAACTGGTGTGCATTTAGACGACTGGTGAGGACCAACAATGACGTAGAAGGATGGCACCAGCGTCTGAATCAAAGGGCAGTGAGGAACAACTTGGCTTTATATATTTTAATCCCCTTACTATACCGTGAGGCGTCCCTGGTAACCTTGCAATACCAACTGGTTTCTGATCAAAAGCTAAAGTCCAGTCGCCGCAAGGGCAATAAAGAGAAACAGGAACATTTGTGGAAGCTTTGGGACCGTTACGAGGAAAAACAGGTAAGCACCTCACAGTTCCTCAAGGAATGTTCGCGTTTTATCCCAGGAAGTGCCTGAACTAGAATTAGAAAACAGCAGTCTGTTTACTGGTTGTTATTTAACGTAAGTTAGTTGTAAATGATAATGTAAAAATAGCCACTGAGAACTGATGAGTTGCACAAGACTTTTGTTCGTAAAGAGGGAATTGATTACCAACTTGGACTGCCTTTGAGCAGCCTGAGGGCAGCAATATCCCAGGAACATCAACTAAATTTCGGAGACTTGAAGCAAAGTGAAATTCACACCAGTTACTCCATCTATCATCATTCTATTATGCAGGAAGAACCGCACGTCTATGGGTCATCCAATAATGTTAGCAGACTTCTAGATGTTACCACTGCTAGGCTTAGGCTCGGCTACAAGTACCTCTGGGAGTTTGTAACATCTGCTGATGTAGATTTGACTAAATGTAAACTCTGTCAGCAGAACTATTCGCTTACTTTGCGTCATTATATAATGGAATGTGAAAAAATCGCGGAATTTAGAGATAACACCATCAATAGTGTCCAAGAAATGTGTATAAGTACTTCATTCATAATGATGTGCTGCTCGAAATCTTAGCGAAGTATCCAAAATTTGCTTACTGTAGGTAATGCATGCACATGACTGTAAAGCTGCCGCCCAGTTGGGTGGGTGTGCAGCAAGACTAGTAACTGTGTGACTCACCATAGATGTAAAGTGCCTTGTATAGTGACTGTTGTGAGCCTCTTGTTGATCACTTGTGACACAAAGATTATTGATGTGTGTATTTGTGTAGGTGATTAGATATGTATGTGTATGTATATATGTATACGTATATATATACGTACATGTATGTATGAGAGTGTGTACATGTATATATAATATTAATAATTTTGCAACTAGCGTCACAAATTGTTATTTGCATAGCTAAACGAACTAGAGGGTTCAGTTCCTGAACCGATTATGTGCCTCTGTAATCCTTTACACCACCGCCCACGGGATGGGTATGGGGTGCATAATAAAGAAAGAAATAGAGTTGAATTGGCCTGATTAAGACTTTATGACCATGTAATCTATGTTTTGCTCCACTACTTACTGGTTGAGTATGGGGTGCATAACAAATAATAGCCTCCTTCGGGGGCGCCTTGTTTCTAAACGTGTTAGTCTTAAATCCTTTAATCTCAAATCTTGCTACAATTAATGTACGTCTTAATATATGTTATGTACTCTCGCAACCCAATGTACCTTCTTGTATATAAATAAATAGATTTCAACTGTAAGGGGGTATAGTTTGCACCTTGTTATTCTAATAATGGATAAATAATTATAATATTGGAAGCGCTAATTATATGAACTAGTGCCAAGTATTTATTCAGACAATAACAACAGCGAACACAAACCAGCGCATATACGAACGGAATGGTTTGTATGTACAAACTTCTCAGTGAACGAAGTTGTTTCTAGCCCGGTATCCGAAATTGCAGTATACGACTTGACCAGTCCCCCATCCGGATGAGTTTCCACTATGGAAACTATGTTTCCTTTAAAAAAGTATGATTGTGTGGCATTATGTTTAAAGAAACACTTCCAAGTACATTCTTTGATTGATAAACATGAGGATAAATACAATTGTTAATTGTAAATGACCAGTTATAAACAAAAGTAAGAAGTAGGAAAAAATGATATGTGGAACCAAACAAAAACATTGGAACGCTCAGGTGATGAGAGGGTAAACAACCGCCACCATTTTAGCGCCCCAGCCGGTGATGTCCAGCACGAGCATTAAGGGAAAACCTTGACACAAACTGCACCTATCATAAAGAAGAAGCACACCATTGACCGCCAAGTGCTCACATCAAGTCTAACTCTAAGAAACAACACTCAAGCCTTGACGCTTCTCCCAACATCCGGGGGAGAAAACCTTCACTCAAACTGCACCTGTCATAAAGAAGATGAAGACTCACCAGTGTCCACAGTGTCCAAAGGTATTCACCCGTCCTGGACATGTGAAAACTCACATGTTAGTGCATTCAGGTGACAAATCTCATGAATGTCCAGAGTGTGGGAAGAGATTCAGTCGTCATGGAGATATGAAGCGTCACTTGTTACTGCATTCAGGTGACAAATCTCATGAATGTCCAGAGTGTGGGAAGAGATTCAATCGTCTTGGAGATATGAAGTGTCACTTGTTAGTGCATTCAGGTGACAATCCTCATGAGTGTCTAGTGTGTGGGAAGAGATTTAGTCGTCATGGAAGTATGAAAACTCACATGTTAGTGCATTCAGGTGACAAACCTCATGAGTGTCCAGAGTGTGGAAAGAGATTCACTCAGCGTGGACATATGAATACTCACAGGATGGTGCATGCGGATGAGAGACCTTTTCGATGTGACGAGTGTGGCAAAAAATTTAGAGAACGTGGAACTATAATAAGGCACATGTTAGTGCATTCAGGTGATAAACCTCACGAGTGTCCAGAGTGTGGGAAGAGATTCAGTGAGCGTGGAACTATGAAGACTCATATGTTAGTGCATTCAAGTGACAAAGCACATGAGTGTCCAGAGTGTGGGAAGAGATTCAGTCGTCTTGGTAATATGAAGAGGCACAAGATGATACATGCAGATAATAGGCTAAACACTTTGAGTGTGAAAGATAATTAAGAGAATGTTGAAGGATAATGAGGCACATAATAGTATATTAACTTACTTTTAATCTAACAGTGTGCTATCACAATGTCAGTTGGATGTCCTTCAGAGGTAATTATATTTTGTTTGAGAAATACACTTCACAATGAAAAGGTAAAGATCTGAATATATTTTATTATATTGTTTTTTTATGAAAGATGACCAAGCAAGAACTAGAGAAACTGTCACTAGGAAAACTCAAAATTGCTTATAAGTATAGAAATATCTCTTTAATTTAGCAAAGGTAAAACAAAGCATTAAATGTTTTTCTTCATACTTATGTAAATAATGTGCTTCCTTTTTTTCCTTTCTGTGGAAATTTATTTAAAATGTAATATACTCTGTAGCTAAGTTATAGACATTTCTGTTATATTATTTAGCATTGGAGTTGGTGAAGAAGACAATCTGAGACGTACTTAAGGTGAGACCATTTGATTGGTAAGTAAATGTATGTTAATCAAGGAATTTTCTCATCAGATTCATATGCAAACTTTTGTCCATTTTTTTTTTTTTTAGTCCCATTTATGAGTTCTACTCTTATAAATAATTCACCGAAGAGTATATTGAAGGCTGATTGGCATTTATAGCTGTCAGTCAAGTTAATATGATATTTAAATTTATAGTACTCTAGAAATTTATCACTCTAAATTTACCAGAAATTTATTACTCTAGCCTAACTTTATGAGTTGTGCTGTAATTGTCTGGGAATAATATTTTACCCGATTTACCTGAGGGCCACTAACCCGAGTGGCCTCAATGAGAACAGGAAGTCGGCTTGTTGAAGGTTCCCCTTCCCCTCCCAGTTTGCCTTCATGATTTTTTCCATGTATATTTTGAAATTCAGCACAGTTTTAGCAGTTATGGCTTCGGCAGTTCCATCGATCAATAACCCTGTGGGTGATAAAGCTGATTCAAAGTTATATTAGCCTGATTGGCAATTATATTAGCCTGATTGGCAATTATATTAGCCTGATTGGCAATTATATTAGCCTGATTGGCAATTATATTAGCCTGATTGGCAATTATATTATTCTGATTGTCAATTTATATAAATAATTTATATCAAAGAAATATTTATTTATGATGTGGTGCTTGTGGGTTCTATTACGTTTATCAATGGAGAGTTTCAGATCAGGGTTAGCATTTAGGAACAAGGTTTTGTACTTGTAAATAGCACAAGAGGATGTGTATAGCGAATGTATATGTAGCATGTTCAGGGATTTGAACAGAGAGGCTGTGTGCTGTTTGAAGACAGTTTTATTGTTCTGATAGCTGATTTCGTTTGGTGATGATGGGTTTTGAGGTAATTTGCAGTGGATGAAATGAATCCCATACATAAATACTGTATGTTGAGATACCAACCCTAATTTACAAAAAAGCCTCTAGATTTTTAGCTCCAGCCATTGCATTGCTCTAACAACAAATTATATGAACTCTAAACCTTTCCTGATATATTGAGAAAAAAGCAAGAGTAACCTTAGTCCATAAAAGCAGCAACCTCACTGAAGTCATCAATTATAGACCAATATCAATTTCTGCTGATTTTGTCTAAATATTTTAACCCTTAAATGGCGCATGGCTATATACCATTTGACACCCACAGGCGCATACAAAAAAAATCGTTTTCTTCCTAACCTGTTAATTTGTGTTCATTGATGATGGGAAAAAATAATAAAAAAAATCGTAAGTGGCATATATTGCCCGCTATAGGGCAGGGAAATCTGACAAAAAACAGGCGCTGACTCAGCGTGCGTCCCAGGCGGTCTGTTGATCGCCAGCTGTCAGGCCGGAATTGCCACAAAGAGATAATTACCTAATTATTTCAATGTCTGATTTTTCATAGTTTTTTTGCTGTAATATTATTCAATAGTGTGTTGTGTGATATATTTATTTAATAAAATGAAGTGAATCATCGCTGTACTCAAAAATATGGTGTGCATATTGTTGATTCAATTATGTTCATCAAACAGTGAACAAATACTTTGTCGGTTACTACACTATATACACAGGTTATATATAAGTATCAGCATGTTTGTTCCACCATAACGAACCACTAAGTTGCTATTATGAGTCAAAAAGTAACGAGTAATTAATAACCAAACCATCGCCAGAGAAATCCTAGTAAAACAACACAGAAATCATCGATAAGATACAGCGATAGCAGGCGGCTTGACGTTTACAAGGCACTACACATTAAAAAGTCAACACCAGCAATCAACAGTCAATTAATGCACAACTATATTCTACCCACCTCAAGACTCCGCTCCAATATAGAAGCATCAAGAAATATGGACCAATAGGCTTTCTACAATCACTTCCATTCAATACCCATTGTTTCGTGTTCTGTCTTGTGTTTGATGAAATTAATACCCTATTAATGCCACCTCACCCCATCCACCTCACTCAAATGTAGATATAAACAAATTGGAGATGTGTAAGTTCTATTCAGTTGTGTATGTGTAAACTAAAGTCTTTGAAAATGTAATAAGTTTTTCGAAAACGCGCTCAAGTGTCGCGTCAGACTAGAAATAAAAATGAATTTTGGAGAATTGATTTTTGAATTACCACCAACAGTGAAAAGAAATGTACGAAAGATCGAGAAAATTTGTGTTAGAATATTAATCTTACTTTTTCGGTCATATTTAATAATATCTATATATATATTATATATATATATATATATATATATATATATATATATATATATATATATAATATATATAATATACAGAGCACCACTTGGTTTCCGAACCCTTGGGGACGAGACCCGTCGGTTAACATGTAAGTTCGTATACGAGAAATAGAGGGGAAAAAATAAACTAGAAATGTAAAAAAGAAATGTTCTGAAAAATTTACGAAAAAACTCTAGGGGAAAAAATCGACAGGTTCATAGCATAAATGCGACCGTGTTTTGTTTGTACTCACCAATAAGTGAAGTCCTGATCTGCTTTATAAAAGTCCTTAATTGTTATTAACTGATTATTAAGACGACTGGCAAACATCCTCTGGATGTTTCCTGCCAGCCTGCAGGCACATCCTGCCTCAGCCTGCAGGCACATCCTGCCTGCCTGCCAGCCTGCAGGCACCATCCTGCCTGCCTGCCAGCCTGCAGGCACATCCTGCCTGCCTGCCAGCCTGCAGCACATCCTGCCAGCCCTGCAGGCACATCCTGCCTGCCTGCCAGCCTGCAGGCACATCCTGTCCTGCCTGCCAGCCTGCAGGCACCTCCTGCCTGCCTGCCAGCCTGCAGGCACATCCTGCCTGCTGCCAGCCTGCAGGCACATCCTGCCTGCCAGCCAGCCTGCAGGCACATCCTGCCTGCCAGCCAGCCTGCGGCACATCCTGCCTGCCTGCCAGCCTGCAGGCACATCCTGCCTGCCTGCCAGCCTGCAGGCACATCCTGCCTGCCAGCCAGCCTGCAGGCACATCCTGCCTGCCAGCCAGCCTGCAGGCACATCCTGCCTGCCAGCCAGCCTGCAGTGCACATCCATGCCTGCCAGCCAGCCTGCAGGCACATCCTGCCTGCCAGCCAGCCTGCAGGCACATCCTGGCCTGCCAGCCAGCCTGCAGGCACATCCTGCCTGCCAGCCAGCCTGCAGGCACATCCTGCCTGCCAGCCAGCCTGCAGGCAACATCCTGCCTGCCAGCAGCCTGCAGGCACATCCTGCCTGCAGCCTAGCCTGCAGGCACATCCTGCCTGCAGCCAGCTCTAGTCACATCCTGCCTGCCAGCCAGCCTGCAGGCACATTCCTGCCTGCCAGCCAGCCTGCAGGCACATCCTGCCTGCCAGCGCATCCTGCAGGCACATCCTGCCTGCCAGCCAGCCTGCAGGCACATCCTGCTGCCAGCCAGCCTGCAGGCACATCCTGCCTGCAGCCAGCCTGCAGGCACATCCTGCCTGCCAGCCAGCCTGCAGGCACATCCTGCCTGCCAGCCAGCCTGCAGGCACAATCCTGCCTGCCAGCAGCCTGCAGGCCACATCCTTCCTGCCAGCCAGCCTGCAGGCACATCCTGCCTGCCAGCCAGACCTGCAGGCACATCCTGCCTGCCAGCCAGCCTGCAGGCACATCCTGCCTGCCAGCCAGCCTGCAGGCACATCCTACCTGCCAGCCAGCCTGCAGGCACATCCTGCCTGCCAGCCAGCCTGCAGGCACATCCTGCCTGCCAGCCAGCCTGCAGGCACATCCTGCCTGCCAGCCAGCCTGCAGGCACATCCTGCCTGCCAGCCAGCCTGCAGGCACATCCTGCCTGCCAGCCAGCCTGCAGGCACATCCTGCCTGCCAGCCAGCCTGCAGGCACATCCTGCCTGCCAGCCAGCCTGCAGGCACATCCTGCCTGCCAGCCAGCCTGCAGGCACATCCTGCCTAGCCAGCCAGCCTGCAGGCACATCCTGCCAGCCAGCCAGCCTGCAGGCACATCCTGCCAGCCAGCCAGCCTGCAGGCACATCCTGCCAGCCAGCCAGCCTGCAGGCACATCCTGCCAGCCAGCCAGCCTGCAGGCACATCCTGCCAGCCAGCCAGCCTGCAGGCACATCCTGCCAGCCAGCCAGCCTGCAGGCACATCCTGCCAGCCAGCCAGCCTGCAGGCACATCCTGCCAGCCAGCCAGCCTGCAGGCACATCCTGCCAGCCAGCCAGCCTGCAGGCACATCCTGCCAGCCAGCCAGCCTGCAGGCACATCCTGCCAGCCAGCCAGCCTGCAGGCACATCCTGCCAGCCAGCCAGCCTGCAGGCACATCCTGCCAGCCAGCCAGCCTGCAGGCACATCCTGCCAGCCAGCCAGCCTGCAGGCACATCCTGCCAGCCAGCCATGCCAGCCTGCAGGCACATCCTGCCAGCCAGCCAGCCTGCAGGCACATCCTGCCAGCCAGCCAGCCTGCAGGCACATCCTGCCAGCCAGCCTGCAGGCACATCCTGCCAGCCAGCCTGCAGGCACATCCTGCCAGCCAGCCTGCAGGCACATCCTGCCAGCCAGCCTGCAGGCACATCCTGCCAGCCTGCAGGCACATCCTGCCAGCCAGCCTGCGGCACATCCTGCCAGCCAGCCTGCAGGCACATCCTGCCAGCCTGCAGGCACATCCTGCCTAAAATATACGATGATGTACTGTACATTTAAGAAACAAATCTGGATCACAGGTCTGTGGAGTGTGGTTAGGCTTACGGAGTCAGCCGGTCCCTCCCCACCACTTGACAAACTACCCCCTCTCTCCCCCACCCCAAACCCATACACACACTCTCAAAGGTCACGTGGTTCATGGTTCACTTCAACACCCATATATCGCTTCCTGCCTGCCTGCCTCCTTCCCAGCCTGCAAGCCTGCCTGCCTGCCTGCCTCCTTCCCAGCCTGCAAGCCTGCCTGCCTGCCTGCCTCCTTCCCAGCCTGCAAGCCTGCCTGCCTGCCTGCCTCCTTCCCAGCCTGCAAGCCTGCCTGCCTCCTTCCCAGCCTGCAAGCCAGCCTGCCTGCCTCTTTCCCAGCCTGCAAGCCTGCCTGCCTGCCTCCTTCCCAGCCTGCAAGCCTGCCTGCCTGCCTCCTTCCCAGCCTGCAAGCCTGCCTGCCTGCCTCCTTCCCAGCCTGCAAGCCTGCCTGCCTGCCTCCTTCCCAGCCTGCAAGCCTGCCTGCCTGCCTCCTTCCCAGCCTGCAAGCCTGCCTGCCTGCCTCCTTCCCAGCCTTCAAGCCTGCCTGCCTGCCTCCTTCCCAGCCTGCAAGCCTGCCTGCCTACCATCATGCTAACGGGTAGTGTGTGTTAGGCTTATCTTCGGGAATGAGCCGGTCTCGCCCCACACCCGCCCCCCTACATCCCATACTCTCTTTTAAAGGTCACGCGGTTCAACCGCGTGACTACCTCTCACTCCCTGCCTGCCAGCCTGCCTGCAAGCTAGCCTGCCTGCCTGCCTTCCCTCCCTAATTCTCACTACTTCCGTCCCTTCCTGCCTACCTCCTAGCATCTCTCCCTACCTCCCCCTCCCTCTTAGCATCTCTCCCTCCCTCCCCCTCCCTCCTAGCATCTCTCTCTCCCTCCCTCCCCTTTCTGACTAATTCTCCCCCCCTCTCTCATACTGCCTCCCACCTAAGCTCCCTCATCCATCCACCCACTGGTCAGCCATCACTGACGCAATGCGTGCATTTGGAGCCGACATCCCAGCAAACATTTTCATGTTTTTAAAACATCCTAAAAACGACATTTCATTGTTTTCAGCACGTTTATAATTACGTTTAGAAAAGGTTTTTTGAGAACTTTTATATACAACCTTAGAACGTAAATAATTAACATTTCTAAAAACTTTTTTATAATCTTTTAATTACCTACATTAAAACGTTTAGGGTAAATTAGGGTATAATAATTTTGTAATTCATATCTGAAATAGAAAGGGAGAGAAAGAAAGAAGACCATATCTGAGAAAGAAATGGACATCCTATATATGTATGTGTAAATTACAAATAAATAGGGTACAAAAAGAGAATTAAAATATTATATTTATTTAATTAAGAATGAGTTAATACAACAAAATATATGTAATAGCTCGAAATATATAGACTATATCTATAACAGAATATAAAAGTAAAAATTTAAAAATCTATAAAAATCTATATATGCAATATGTGACCACAATAGATTTTGTGATCAAGCAGCCTGTGATTCATGTCATGCTGAGATCAGTCTGACGTTACAAGCAGTTATTGTTACTTAAAACTAAAACAAGTAAAATTTTCCGAGTATACATATAACACTATAGTTTTTCTATGACTAATAATAAAAATCTATTAATCAAAAGTTTAGGACTAATTAACTAAAAATAAAAATCTACAAGTGAATGTAAACAGTCAAGTATAATATTCATGTAGAAAGAGAAAGAAAAAGAGAGAGAGAAGGAAAGAAAGAGAAAGAAAAGAAAGGGAGAAAGAGAGAGAGAAGAAAAGAAAAAAGTCATGTATAATATTTCATATTAGCACCATGCAATATAACTTAGATTAAGTAAAAATCTCAGACATTTTTAAATCAAATGAAATATGAGAGCCAGAGAGATGAGAGCGAGAGCCAGAGAGAGAGAGAGTCAGAGCCAGAGAGAGAGAGAGAGAGAGAGAGCCAGCCAGAGCCAGAGAGAGAGAGAGCGAGCCAGAGAGAAAGAGAGAGCCAGAGAGAAAGAGAGAGCCAGAGAGAAAGAGAGAGCCAGAGAGAGAGAGAGCCAGAGCCAGAGAGAGCCAGAGCTAGAGAGAGAGTCAGA
>NC_091238.1:225000-280000 GCF_040958095.1 Procambarus clarkii | reverse complement strand
ATATGTCGTACCTAGTAGCCAGAACTCGCTTCTCAGCCTACTATGCAAGGCCCGATTTGCCTAATAAGCCAAGTTTTCATGAATTAATTGTTTTTCGACTACCTAACCTACCTAACCTAACCTAACTTTCTCTACTACCTAACCTAACCTAACCTATAAAGATAGGTTAGGTTAGGTTAGGTAGGGTTGGTTAGGTTCGGTCATATATCTACGTTAATTTTAACTCCAATAAAAAAACATTAACCTCATACATAATGAAATGGGTAGCTTTATCATTTCATAAGAAAAAAATTATAGAAAATATATTAATTCAGGAAAACTTGGCTTATTAGGCAAATTTGGCCTTGCATAGTAGGCTGAGAAGTGCGTTCTGGCTACTAGGTACGACATATATATATATATATATATATATATATATATATATATATATATATATATATATATATATATATATATATATCGGACAATTAGGAAAAAAAAAAAAAAATTTAAATTATTTTACCTTGTACCTAGATCCACCAGGCCTGTTTGGTCTATGTTTCAGTACTTGAGAAATCTGGAAGGTCACATCCTCCTCCTCAACTTGTGGATGTGCGTTGATAGATGATTCTGTAAAATTAAGTTATTTATATAATAATAAATTCAGTATAACAATAATATTCTGTAAAATTAAAAGTAATTTATACATCAATCAGATAAAACTCTCCAGAGATGGTGATACACAACATATAAAGGACAAGCTTCAGAACAAAATATGCATTTAGGAATAAGGTTTTGTACATGTAGGTAGCACATGAGAAAATAAGTGGAAGGTGATCAAGTTTATATTAACATGTTAATGGCTTTGTTAAGGCTTTGCAAGAATGAAAAAATATTAATAATATAATATCACCTACCAATTAATTGTACATCATTTATAAGTCAATTATTTGCATTATTATTATTCAATACTAATGATATAAAAATGCATTTTTTGAAATTTTGAAATTGAAATTTTGAAAATTTTGAAATTGTTCACAATTTTTGTTACACCAAAGTTGGAGTATGCAGCAGTTGTATGGTGCCCATATCTTAGAAAGCATATCAACAAACTGGAAACGGTGCAGAGACATGCCACTAAGTGGCCTTAACTAAATGCCATTAAATATGCCAAATATACTACATATACATACATACTACACATGCACAATAATTGTCCTGGGACCTCTGATATTCCTAATATAATATATAGGGCCATCAACACACCTCCAGCTAGGGCCACCAACACACCTCCAGGGCCATCAACACAACACCACCATCAACACACCTCCAGGGCCATCAACACAACACCACCATCAACACACCTCCAGGGCCATCAACACAACACCACCATCAACACACCTCCAGGGCCATCAACACAACACCACCATCAACACACCTCCAGGGCCATCAACACAACACCACCATCAACACACCTCCAGGGCCATCAACACAACACCACCATCAACACACCTCCAGGGCCATCAACACAACACCACCATCAACACACCTCCAGGGCCATCAACACAACACCACCATCAACACACCTCCAGGGCCATCAACACAACACCACCATCAACACACCTCCAGGGCCATCAACACAACACCACCATCAACACACCTCCAGGGCCATCAACACAACACCACCATCAACACACCTCCAGGGCCATCAACACAACACCACCATCAACACACCTCCAGGGCCATCAACACAACACCACCATCAACACACCTCCAGGGCCATCAACACAACACCACCATCAACACACCATCCAGCCAGGGCCATCAACACGCCTCCAGGCCATCAACACGCCTCCAGGGCCATCAACACACCATCCAGCCTACCACCACAAGCTTATATATATACTACACATGTCTAAGAGCAAATAAAAGAAAACAGTTACCTTAACTATTGAAGATGCAGCAGGATTTTGTGGATAAGCCAGCAGCCGTCCCTCTCGACACGGTTTTAAAATGGCGGCGACTACCACAACATGCAACGAGCCTAAAGAATGTCCAGCGCTAGCATTATCTAAACGCTATTATATATTATCAAGCAATACGGAAATCTAAAATAAAAAAAATGATACAAATAATTGTATTAAATATTTATTTGCAATTACAATACCTCGGGAATATATTTTTGCGTTAGCAAAAACATATTAAGTTCGTATTTAGTTTAACTCATTTAAATTCTTTACAAATAATAACCTGATTTTACCTGATGGCCATTAACATTAATGTTTTATGTTGATACATTTCATACCCTTATTATTTCAATATCTTTCTTTATTATGCACCCCATACCCATCCCGTGGGCGGTGGTGTAAAGGATTACAGAGGCACATAATGGGTTCAGGAACTGAACTCTCTAGTTTGTTTAGCTAAGCAAATAACAATTTTTGACGCTAGTTACAAAATTATTAATGTTATATATACATGTACACACTCTCATACATACATGTACATATATATATATATATATATATATATATACGTATACATATATACATACACATGCATATTTATAATCACCCACACAAATACACACATCAATAATCTCTGTGTCACTTATTTTATACATGTTCTTGTAGAACATTCTATTGCGAACACATTGGGCGCTGCCCAATAAACTCGCCCCTCGGGGCAAAATTATTTTTTTTTTTTTAATCTTGGTGGAACATAAAATGGCCGCCTGTGTTTATGCTGTCGTCAGATGGCGCTGTGACGTCACAGATGAGGGAAGCACGTACTGCGCATTAATGCCTCGATCCCTCGTTATTTATTTATTTTATTTATTTATATATATACAAGAACGTACATTGGGGGGTTAAGACACAACATAGAGCTTAAGTTAGAATTATAATCTTGTAAAACCACTAGCTTGCATATATAGAGTTTCGGGCAAGTCCTTAAACTAATCTTTGAGCAAATTCTTAAACAGAGTTTTAGAGAAATAATTAAATGTAAAATTGATAAAAAGTGTTTAACAGGTACATTACAGCTTTACTTTACAAGTACAGATGATTTTAAGTAGGATAATTACAGTAAAATTGTCAAAAAATTGTTTACAGGTACGATGCAAGAATTTGACACAAAAGCAGATCAGAACAATACACAATAATGAACAAGGAATCCTAAGTACAATTAGGAAAACATCTCAGGGTTATACATTGGATTACTGAAGCACAATATGAGGATCATTACAAATAGTAATGCAGTAGAATATGCACTCATATTCTATTATTAAGTTAATATTAAGTTCCTTCCTCATGTTAAGTATCTTTGTGGTACTAGGGACATCCAAGGATTATCTTCAAGGCTTCGTTCTGCAAGTTTTCAAGCCCTTTAAGCTTTCTTTCAGTCATCAAGGCAAGCAGAGATGCAACATAATCCACTAGCTCCTTTATGAACTGGCGTTACTCTTGCGTTTTTAAGGATATCAGGGAATGTATGACACTCAAGGGATTTGTTGAACAGCAGAGCTATAGGTGGTGCAAGGGCATATGGGAGGCGCTCTTGTATACAATGGATGGGATTTCACTGATGTTCCCAGCTTTGGTTTTTAGTGAATGTATGATGGACACAACATCTGACGGGCTGACTGGTGAGAGGAGAAGAGAGTTTGGATAGCTGCCTGAGAGATATGTGTTGATATGTGTCTGAGTCTGTGGGATTTTACTTGCAAGGTTAGCACCAATCGATGAAAAGAAGCTATTAAATTCATTCGCCATTTCTAAGTCAGATGACAGTGTAAGGCCATCCTTAGAGAGTGTTATCTGGTTGTGGGAGTGTTGTTTAGTTCCCAGGATGTTAGAGATGGTATTCCATGTGCTTTTCATGTTGCCTTTTGCTTCTTTGAATCTAGTCTCATAATATGAAAGTTTTGCTTTTCTTATGATACTGGTAAGCACTGACGAGTACCTTTTAACTACTTCCATTGGAATTAGGCCACTCCTAAATTTCTTTTCGTATTCATGTTTTTTGTTGATTGATTTAATTATGCCACTTGTGAGCCACGGGTTATTTTTTCTTTTATCAGTTACTTGTTTGGTAAGGAGGGGACAGTGAGTGTTGTAGAGGCTTAGAGTTTTGTAGAGAAAGAGGTTAGTTGATGAGTTTATATCCTGTGAATTATTAAATTCAGATTCCCAGTTAATATTGTGAAGTGCATTAGAGAGATTGCCTAAAGCTGATTCACTATGTAGCCTGAATGAAAGTTTTTTGGTTTCTGGTGGTGATGTGTCAATGTTTGCTATGAGGAAAGTAGGATAGTGGTCAGTTGTTCTGTCATAAATTACCCCAGATGTAAGGGGAGCTGTTATATTAGTCCAAAGGTGATCCAGGGTAGTGGCAGATGTTTGAGTGACTCGGGTGGGCTTGGTGATTGTGGGGATTAGCATACAGGAGTGCATGCTGTTACGGAAATAGTCAACTTGAGGGTTGTTTTCAACATTCAATAAAGAAATTCTGGAGGGCTTCTGTGCAAGGGTTAGGATGAGCTAGCCTAAGCATTTTTATACCAATTTGACAGTTATTTTCAGTAACACGATAAACAACGCTCGGAATATTAAGTTCCTTTCTCATATTAAGTATCTTTGTGGTACGAGGGCACCCAAGGATTATCCTCACGGCTTCGTTCTGCAATTTTTCAAACCCTCCAAGCTTTCTTTCAGGATGCCTTAAAGTTAGTTTAGTTCATTTATTATGCATCCCATACCCATCTTGTGGGCGGTAGTGGAAAGGGTTGCAGAGGCACATAATGGGCTCAGGGACTGAACCCCACAATTCATTTAGCTAAGCAAGTTACAATCTTGATGAGCTAGTTACAAAATTCAGTATAAGTCGTCACATCAACAATGGGTTCGAGATCGATCACAAGTACAGTTTCTAAATTAAGCAACTGACATATGTGGAGAGCTAGTGTCACAATTGATATGTTTGTCCTGCACACCGCCCCCCATCCAGTGGGCAGCGGTGGATAGGTTACAATCACTTTGTTACTACTTACAGTTAGCAAACTGGGGATATTTGGCTAAAATTTCTGGTACCAGATAATTTTGAATGAAATATTGACACATCGTTGGTACATTGGTTATAAAATTGTCTCTGAATTCACTATCACATAGTGACGGAGGGTGTGCGAATAATTTTGTTGACAGTTAACATTTGGTCAGGTCTACATCGGCAGATAATGAGAATTCCCAGAAATACTTGTAACCGAGTCTAAGCCGAGCAGTAGTAACATCTAGAAGTCTGCTGATTTTATTGGATGAACCATAGATGTGTCGCTCCTCTTGCATAATAGTATTGAACGAAAGTTAATCTCCCCAAACAATTTCGCGTTTTGAGCAAGTTACCCCTCCACTCTCTCCATTTTTTTTGGACATTCCCTGGTAGTGTGCGGAAATACTGAAAAGTGTATACTCTTTTCAACTTTGTCACCTTAATTCTCGTCCTATGTCTTTCATTTTGGTATCAATGCGTTCGCAATAGAATTCCCAACAGAACTATGTGCATATAATGTCAAAGACAGCAGCGCGCTCCACCCGCCGACAAGATGAATGTAGGCCAAGGGTACCAGAAAAAGAAAGCTGAGCGTGATAATACTGAAAAGTGTATACCCTTTTCAACTTTGTTACCTCAATTCTCATCCTAGGTTTTTCAATTTAGCATCAATGTGTTCGCAATAGAATTCTCTACAGGACTAAAGGCATATAAACTCCAAAAGCCCGGCTTACCATCCGCAACAAACAGAGAAAGCGAGAGCGTGTTACCAGGGAGCGCACAAGAGCGATAAAATGTATACACTCTTTTCATTCTGGTCACCTCAATTGTCATCCTAGGTCTTTCATTTTGGTATCAATGTGTTCGCAATAGAATTTCCAACCGGAATTTATGCATGAAATGTCAAAAACAGCAGCGTGCTCCACCCGCTGACGTGATGAAAGCACGGCGGACCATCCACACAAAACAGAGAAAGTGAGAGAAAGTAACCTGGGAGCACTCTAGTGCAATGTAATGTGAACACACTTTTCACTTTGGTTACCTCAATTCTCGTCATATGTCTTTCATTTTGGTATCAATGTGTTCGCAATTGTATCTGCTGGCATTTTACCCTTTGCTTGGATCTGAAGGGTTTTAGGCTCACCACGATGCAATCTGATAGTACCACACGTGTATATACCTATCTTCAAGCAGCAATTCACTCATTCAAACCGACTTATAATGGTTATCCATATATAAATGGTAATCTTTGTTCTACCTGTTAACCTGTCATATGAAGAAAGATTGTCAAAGCTTATATTACATTCTCTAGAAAAGCAAAGAATTAGGAGTGATATATGGTAGAGGTGCACAATGGGATGAATGGACATAACAAAGGGGACATTAATGGGGTATTAAAAGTAGCAACACAAGACAGAACTCGAAACAAAGTGTAAAAATTGGAAAAATTTAGATTTAGGAAAGAACTGTATGAGTAAATACACTGGGTTTGTACCTTAAGGTTCATGTATGCAATATTACAGAGTTCCAGTTAACTCCCATGCATGCAATTAATTTATGTTATGTTTATGTTTTTTATGTTAAAATGTTTTTGTTGATTTGTTTGTATATTTTCATAAGTAAAGCATGCTTACCGTCTAATCCAAGTTTTATGATAACTTTACAATGTTTAAAACATAAAGTTCAATATATATTCTGGTTTTCACACAGGAATTATACGTTAATATAACATCATAATAACGTAATGATGTCGTGTAAATAACGTTATACTGACGTCATATAAATGTTATATTTATGTTATAAGAACGTAAATTGGATAGCTTTACAGAAAGTAAACAAAAAAAACTAAATGTTGACTGAAAATTATTTATTCTTAAATATAAAGCATGAAAACATTATAATACCATAGCATTTACTATTATTTTTAAATTTTTACATAAATCTTAAAAAACTGTGTCATAAGAATATATGTTTTTAGTTATATCCTTTGGTTTTAAGAATGTCAGATATACGTATTTATGTCAAAAGTTACAGTATTACCTTTGTGGAACCATTTAAAAACGTCCACAAACGTTCTGTGTTTGCTGGGATGGTTTCACAGATGTTTCTTGATTGTGTAGATATGTAAAACAAAAGCACAGAATGAACATTCCAGCCTTATGGCAATTCAAAATAATAGGCTGTGAATCTGTGAAGTCACAGTGGGCAAACTGGACCATCTCCCCACCACCACAACAAGCCGGCGTGACGCTTGGCGGACCCCTTCCTACCCGAACTTTGTTCGGGTAGCATGACTCCCCAACCCCAATCGGGAAACTGGAAGTTTCGGATAACTAAAGTTCGGAAACCAAGTGGTGCTCTGTATATAAATATATATATATATATATATATATATATATATATATATATATATATATATATATATATATATATATATATATAACTAAAATGCTATGCCCAAGATTACTATCCGAGTGCCGGCGGTGGGGTGGTTCAAATAGCCTCGGCTATCACCTCATTATGTCCGGTCGTGATGGTCAAGTGGATTAAGGCGTCTTGTACATACCAGTTGCGTGGCTCCTGGGAGTATGGGTTCGAGTCACTTCTGGGGTGTGAGTTTTCAGTTGCAAGCCTGAATGGTCCTGGGGACCATTCAGGCTTGTTCGCATTTGTGTTCCTCACGTGTGCCCCAAAGAATGAGGTGATTTGGTAAAATGCTATGCCCAAGATTACTATCCGAGTGCCGGCGGTGGGGTGGTTCAAATAGCCTCGGCTATCACCTCATTATGTCCGGTCGTGATGGTCAAGTGGATTAAGGCGTCTTGTACATACCAGTTGCGTGGCTCCTGGGAGTATGGGTTCGAGTCACTTCTGGGGTGTGAGTTTTCAGTTGCATATTGTCCTGGGGACCATTCAGGCTTGTTCGCATATATATATATATATATATATATATATATATATATATATATATATATATATATATATATGTCGTACCTAGTAGCCAGAACGCACTTCTCGGCCTACTATTCAAGGCCCGATTTGCCTAATAAGCCAAGTTTTCCTGAATTAATATATTTTCTCTAATTGTTTTCTTATGAAATGATAAAGCTACCCATTTCATTATGTATGAGGTCAATTTGTTTTATTAGAGTTAAAATTAACGTAGATATATGACCGAACCTAACCAACCCTACCTAACCTAACCTAACCTATCTTTATAGGTTAGGTTAGGGTAGGTAGCGGAAAAAGTTAGGTTAGGTTAGGTTAGGTAGGTTAGGTTGCCGAAAAACAATTAATTCATGAAAACTTGGCTTATTAGGCAAATCGGGCCTTGAATAGTAGGCTGAGAAGTGCGTTCTGGCTACTAGGTACGACATATATATATATGTCGTACCTAGTAGCCAGAACTCACTTCTCAGCCTACTATGCAAGGCCCGATTTGCCTATTAAGCCAAGTTTTCCTGAATTAATATATTTTCTCTAATTTTTTTCTTATGAAATGATAAAGCTACCCATTTCATTATGTATGAGGTCAATTGTTTTTTATTGGAGATAAAATTAAAGTAGATATATGACCGAACCTAACCAACCCTACCTAACCTAACCTAACCTATCTTTATAGGTTAGGTAGTCGAAAAAGTTAGGTTAGGTTAGGTTAGGTAGGTTAGGTCGTCGAAAAACAATTAATTCATGTAAACTTGGCTTATTAGGCAAATCAGGCCTTGCATAGTAGGCTGAGAAGTGAGTTCTGGCTACTAGGTACGACATATATATATATATATATATATATATATATATATATATATATATATATATATATATATATATAAATATATATATATATATATATATATAAATATATATATATATATATATATATAAATATATATATATATATATATATATATATATATATATATATATATATATATATATATATAAATATATATATATATATATAAATATATATATATATATAAATATATATAAATATATATATATATAAATATATATATATATATATATAAATATATATATATATATATATATATATATAAATATATATATATATATATATATATATATATATATATATATATATATATATATATATATATATATATATATATATATATGCAATTGACCATCACAAAACACTGATCATTTTATGCGGAAAATCCACAGAGAAATATGAAATGAGGTGAACGTTTCGGCTTGTTAAAACCTTTAACAAGGCTTTAAAGGCTTTAACAAGCTGAAATGTTCACCTCATTTCATATTTCTCTGTGGATTTTCCGCATATATATATATTTATATATTTATATGTATATATATATATATATATATATATATATATATATATATATATATATATATATATATATATATATATATATACAGTATTGTATATGAATCTGGCAATAATATTAGCCTGATTCTGATATTTGTATTATCTTATATTTGGTATTTTATAAACCAAAACTGCATTTATACGAGTGATTCCAGAATTTGTATTATAATGTGGAGTATTTCATCAAAAGCTCCCCCTCCCCGCTCAGCTCGTTGTCGCCGTCTGGGGGCTTAGTGGGCGGCTGCCGGAGTGTGATGCTCCTTGGGACAGTCCTCTGTCCTTTTCTAGCCTTGTGCTCCTGCTGCCGTCCTCTCCAATTCTGCTGGGCATCTTTTCCTTTTCCTTCTGTTTCGTTTTTCTCCCCCCTCTTCTCCTATCTGCTTGCCGTTTCCTGCCGACCTTTTGCTCGTTCTGGTTCTTCCCTTGGACTTCTTCTACTTTGACGCCCGGGTGCTTGAGGAGGCATACTCTTGCACCCGTAGAACTGCAGTACCCGACGTCGAGAGCGAGGGGAACCTTTTATTGTCAATCCCCACTTCGTCACTGAACCCGATCTCGACGGACTGTCGGTTTCTTAAGGTGGCGTTTGTGGGGCGTATACTCACGACGCACCCCTAGGAGGCCCCGACAAGATCGGCGATAGCTTCTTGTTGGGTGTCCTGCCTCTAATTGTGGCTCCATGGTGGGTGTGGGGGCACATTCGTGAGTGAATTCGTAATTTCGTCAAGATGATAACCCCTGTTTCGGCTGCTTCTGGCTTACCTTTTCAGGCTCGTGGGGTGGGCGACCAAGCCCCCGAGTCGGTCCGTATTGGAAGACCGGGCTCTGTAGCCTCCGCTGCATTGGGCCCCGACCTTGCTCCTCCTTTGGCCTCTCTGACTCCTTCCCCTGGCTCCCCTCCCTCCTCTGTGGTTGGGTCGAGCCCCAAGCCCCCAGTGGTGACTACCTCGTCCCCTGGCGCGGCTCCTTCTCTAGTTGTTACTACTGCGCCTTTTAACCCCTCTCTCTCTGGGGGTTCTCACCGCCGTTCTCGTCACGGCCGCCCTCGCTCGATTCCTTCCAGTTCTGCTACCTATCAAGCCTTGTTTGGTCCCGCTTCGTGGGCCAAATATTTTGATCTCCTCTTGATTCTGCGCCTCCTGACGATTTCTCCCTTCATCGACATCTCATTGATTCCGTGGATGCCTCCATTACTTTTAACCCCACTCGTCTCGGTACGCGTGTCGTTGCTGCTCCTTCTCAGGATGCTGCTTCCCGCTTGGCTGCCTTATCCTGCCTTGGCGAGACCCCCGTTCGGGTCTCGAAGAACGTCCAGTTGAATGCCAGTGTTGGCACTATTTTGCTCCCGCCCCATGTTGCGACCGGTGTTCGGGACCTACGCGACTGCCACGACGATATTCGACATATCCTCGCTGCCCAGGGCCATTCTATTCTCCAGGTGGACACGTTTACTCGTCCCCCTCGTGGTAGTCGCCGTCAACCCCTCCGGGTTGTGAAGATTACCTTTGATGGTAGGACCCTTCCACCCTCTGTCATTCTTGCTGGTGCCAGGTGCTCTGTCCAGGAGTACATTCCTTCTCCTCGGCTCTGCAACAAGTGCTGGAGGTTTGGGCATGGTGCCCTCCGCTGCTCCGGGACTGTCTCTCTCTGTCCTTTGTGTGGTGGCGAAGGTCACTCTAAGTCGGAGTGCGCTTCTCCCCAGGCTCGTTGCCTCAACTGCGGTGAGGCCCATCCTACCTTCTCCCGTGCGTGTGTCCATTACAAGCTTGAGGCAGCCGTCCTCAACTTGAAGCACCGGGAGCGTTTATCTTTTCCTGAGGCGAGGCGCCAGGTTCGCCGGCTCCCGCCTTATGCTCATATCTCTTATGCTCGCGTGTTGCGCTCTTCCTCTCCTCGTCCTTCCCGCCTTCCTCAGACTCACAACCGTTTCCAGGCCTTGGACCCTGATGCGCCCACTGCCCCCTCCTCTGTCCCTTTGGGTTCTCTCCCGAAGGATCCTCCTCCTGGTCCTCTGTCTGGGGTTCCCCTTCCTTCTACCCGGTCTGTCGTGTCTTCTGTGTCTCCTTCCTCGTCCCCCTCCGATCCTCCTTCCCATCCTCTTCCTCCATCTATCGGCTCTCCCCGCCGCCTGTCGGTGCGGGCGGATGTCCATCGCTCTCCTAACGGCCGTCGTGTGTGCTCTCGTTCGGCTTCTCCTGTTGAGACACTGGAGTCCGTTGCCCGGTACGTAGTTGCTGGGACACCGGTCTCTTTAAGTCAGAAGCGTAAGCCTGGCTCCTCTCCTTCCTCTTCCCCGGCGGGTAAGAAGGCTTCGCTTTCTTCCTCAGCTCCTCCTTCTGGCTCTGTTGCTCCTTCCACTCCCGTTTCAGTGCTTGCGCCCCCTGTTCCTGCTATGGAGGTTTCTTTGGCCCCTGCTTCCCTTTCGGTTGCTGCTCTTGCTGGGGTGCGCTCCTCTCTTTCTACTCCCCCTCTTCCTGCTGCTGTCCTTGACTGCTCCTCTCCGTTGTCTCCTCCTCCTCCTCCTCCTCCTCCTCCTCCGGACCCTGCCCGCCCACCTCTGATCTGTTCTCCCGTTTCCTTCCCTCCGTCTTTGCTCAGTTTACCCATGCCCCCTAACCCTGACTTTGCTGACCCTGATCCCGACCCTGATATTCTTTAACGTGCTCTGTTGGTCTTTCGCCTTTGTTTCTTCCTTGTTCTCTGTTTTTGTCCTTTCTCTTCTCGTCGTTGTCCATTCTTCAATGGAATGTTCGAGGTTATTACGCCAATTTCCTCGAACTCCAACTTCTGGTTTCGCGGTTTTCGCCCCTTTATGTCTGTCTCCAGGAGCCGATGCTTGGTGCTCGTCCTGGTCGTTTTCGTGGCTATTCCTTTCTCTCCCCCCCCCCAGCCATTGCTGGGGCTTCTAATTCTTCTGCTCTCTTGATTCGGGCTGATGTTCCCTTTGTTCCTTTACTTTTTCCTTCGCCTCTCCATTGTTCTGCTGCTCGTATCTTTGTGGGGAAATGGTACACAGTTTGTTCCATTTATCTCCCCCCGAGTGTCCCGCTCTCTCTTCCTGATTTGAAACACCTCCTAGACTCCTTGCCGGAGCCTGTGCTCCTGCTGGGTGACTTCAATTGTCGTCATTCTCTTTGGGGTGACGTTCTGACGAATACCCGGGGTCGCCTCCTTGAGCCGTTTCTCCTCTCTTCTTCCCTGTCTCTTCTGAATTCTGGTGAGCCCACTCATTTGGACTCTCGAACTCGCACCCTTTCTTGTCTTGATCTTTCTCTCTGCTCTTCTTCTCTTTACTTAGATTTCACATGGCAGGTTCTTGATGACCTCCATGGAAGTGATCATTTCCCCATCCTTGTTTCCTTTTTCTCTTTTCGCCCTTCCCTCTCTTTCCCTAGGTGGCAGTTTGCTAAGGCGGACTGGACCCTGTTTTCCCTCAGTGCTACTCTCTCTGACCTCTCCCTTCTGCCCCTCTCTCGCGCTCTCCTCCTTTTTCATGACACTGTCTTCGACGCTGCCCTCCGCTCTATTCCTCGCTCTTCCTCTCGGGGTCCACGGAAGTGCGTTCCCTGGTGGAATGCGGACTGTGCTCGGGCTGTCCGCTGTAAGCGTGCAGCCTGGAAGAAGCACCGCCGTAGGCAGACGACCGATTCTTTTCTTTTCTTTCGGAAAGCGAGTGCGGTGGCCCGTAGGGCCATCCGTACGGCTAAACGTGAATGTTGGGCATCTTATGTCTCGACAATTACGTCCGAAACCCCTCTGGCCCAGATCTGGAAGCGTATCCGCAAGATAGCGGGCAAGTTCGTTCCCGATGTTTCACCGGTCCTTCACCTCCATGATACTCTTGTGGCGGACCCGTTGCAGGTCGCTTCCGAACTGGGTTCCCACTTTTCTTCTGTTAGCTCTGGTCTTCATCTTCCCCAATCTTTCCTTCTTCGTAAACCTGTCCTTGAGTCTCGTCCTTTAGATTTCTGCACTCATCTTCAGCTTCCCTATAATGATCCCTTCTCTCTCTCTGAACTTCGTTCTGCCCTGGCCCTCTGCGGTTCTACGGCGGCGGGCTCCGATGGTATTCATTATGAGATGCTTCGCCATCTCCCTCCGAGCACGTCTCAGTATTTACTGAGTCTGTATAATCGGATCTGGGAGTCGTCGTCAGTCCCTGAGGACTGGCTCGATGCCGTTGTCCTCCCTGTTCGCAAACCAGGGTCTCTGGGTACTTCCCCTAAGGACTTTCGCCCTATTGCTCTCACAAGTTGTGTCTGCAAACTCTTTGAACGTATGGTTAACGTTCGTCTGATGTGGTTCCTGGAACACCATCACCTCCTCTCCCCTTCTCAATATGGTTTCCGCAAGTGCCGCAGCACGACAGATGTCCTGGTGAACTTGGAGGTCTATATACGTACTGCTTTTGCTGCGAAGACCTCCGTTGTTGCCGTCCTTTTTGACCTAGAAAAGGCTTACGACACCACTTGGCGTTATCATATCCTATCTCAACTTCATTCTTTTGGCCTTCGTGGTCATCTCCCTCTCTTTCTCCGCAGCTTCCTCTCTCGTCGTTCCTTTCGGGTGCGCCTTGGTACCGCTCTCTCTCCCCCTTTTCAGCAATACGAAGGTGTGCCCCAGGGTAGTGTTCTGAGCACTACTCTTTTTCTGGTTGCCCTCAATGGTCTTCTTTCCTCTCTTCCTTCTGGTGTCTTCTCCGCTCTCTATGTCGATGATCTTACCCTTTGTTGTCAGGGTGATGATTCGCCTCTCCTTCAACGCCGGCTTCAACTTGCGATTGATGCCGTGTCGTCTTGGGCCACAGGTCATGGCTTCAAGTTCTCTACTTCTAAGACTTGTGCCATGACTTTTACGCGGAAACGGGTTGTTCTTCGTCCCTCTTTGTCACTTTATGGTCATCCCCTTGAATACAAAGATTCCGCGAAGCTTTTGGGGTTATTCCTTGACACTCGTTTGTCTTGGTCTCCCCATATCTCTTACCTCCGTGTTGAGTGCTCTAAGTCCCTTACCCTCCTTCGGGTCTTGTCCCATACTTCTTGGGGGGCAGATAGGCGCACTCTCCTTGCTTTACATTCCTCTCTCGTCCTGTCTAAGCTCGATTATGGTTGCCCTGCTTACTCGTCTGCTTCTCCTTCTACTCTTCGCCGTCTTGATGCTTTGCACCATACTGGGTTGCGCCTCAGTTCTGGTGCCTTTCGTTCGACTCCCGTCCTTAGCTTGTATGTTGACACTGGCTTCCTGTCTCTCCAGGACCGCCGTGATCGCTACTGTCTTCGCTATCTTGCGCGGTCCTTGCAACATCCTTCCTCTCGTCTCTGTCGTGCTTTAACTTTTACCCCTCCTGCGGTTCCTGTTCCTCTTCACCACCTCCCTCTTTCTGTCCGGTTATCTCGCCTGCAGGATTCTCTTTCCGTTCGTATTTCTGATGTTTCTCCTCGTGTTGTTCCTTCTTTGCCCCCGTGGAGGGTCCCTCTTCCGCGGTTTTGTACATCCTTGACTCGTATCACTAAAGCTTTTACCCCTCCTACAGTTCTAAAACGCCTTTTCCTCGAGCACTTTTCTTCTCACTCCCGCTCCGTTTCTGTCTTCACCGATGGGTCTAAGTCAGCGGACGGTGTTGGCTACTCTGTTGTTTTTCCTGATCGCACTTATATGTGTCGCTTGCCTCCGGAGACTAGCATCTTTACAGCGGAACTTTATGCTATTCTCTATGCTCTTCGTCTCCTGCTTTCTCGTTGTCAGTCTTCCTTTGTGGTTGTTGTTGACTCTCGTAGTGCCCTCATGGCTCTCGGGTGCTTTAATCCAGTTCATCCGGTAGTTGTCGAGATCCAGCATTGGCTGTTTCTCGTTCACAGTAAATTTAAGTCGGTTGAGTTTTGTTGGGTTCCCAGCCATATTGGCGTGTCTTTAAATGAGCGTGCGGATGCTGCCGCTAAGGAAGCTGTCCGCTCTTGTCCCATCTCTCGTAAAGGCATTCCGTATTCCGACTTTTACCCGGTTATCCATTCCTCAGTCCTTACCCGTTGGCAGGCTTCTTGGTTGTCTGTTACTGGTAACAAGCTACGTACTCTTAAATGTTGTGTTTCCTCGTGGCCGTCCTCCTTCCACCGTAACCGGCGGTGGGAAACAGCTCTAGCGAGGTTGCGTATTGGCCATACTCGCTTAACCCATGGTCACTTGATGGAGCGCCGCCCTGCTCCTTATTGTCCTAGTTGCATTGTCCCTCTTACGGTCGTGCATGTCCTTCTTGAATGTCCTGACTTCCAGGACGAGCGTGTGTCTTGCTTTCCGACCGCCCCTCGCGGTCACCTGTCCCTCGATAGAATTCTTGGTGACTCGGATACTTTTGATATCGTTCGCCTTATGCGTTTTTGTTCTCGTATTGGCATCCTTGGTGATATTTAGCGCCCTCTGATTATTTTGCGTATTTGATGGTGCTACATAGCCTTCCCGGTTTGGTGCCTTCTTTTGATAATTACTTACTTCATCAAAAGCTTAATTACTGTTATTTATTTCATTTGTTTACAAATGCTTTAATCTGACAATTTATTAATATAAAAGGATGTCTGCTTTTAAATTAGTGATTTAAAAAATTTGATGTAAAGTCCTTAGTTTGAATATTGTTTAATTGATAAGTATATTTATGATCATTATTGACCTGTATTATGAGGTGTAGGAGAAACCTATATGGTTTTCATTGGTCGTTTAATTTCTTGTCTTGATGGATGTGAATGATGTGTAATTATTATTTATTTAGGCTCTTTTATTAGTTTAGATTATTTATAGATAGAATAATGTGCAATAGATGGCTCTTAAAACCTGTTAATTATTATATTATTATTACTTGACAATTGTCTCAACATTCCAATTTACTGTCCTCTTACTATAAGTGTTGTTTTAATTAGCACATAAATGATCTTCACGTAATATGGTTTATTTACCCCCATGACAATGTTTCAGTATTTGTAAAGTTATAATTCCCAGGTATTAAGGTAATTAGAGAAATAGCAAACCCTGAATATATGAACGTTAAAAGCATTTTGGTATGTGCAAAATATTCTTGTTTTGCAAGAACACTGGCTTACATCTTATGAATATCAAAACCACTTCAAATTTATTGATAGTTCTTTTTCCACTGCCAGTATTGACATGTCTATTGACTGGTCAGGTCCTGGAAGACCCTATGGTGCTGCTGCTATCCTGGGCATAACAATATGCAATGTAAAGTTGAGGTTGTCAATATTGTATCAGGGCTCACTCCTGCTATACGTGTGTCCTATAGTTATCTGGAGATGATTTCGGGGCTTATCATCCCCCACGGCCCGGTCCTCGACCAGGCCTCCTTTTTGTTACACAATCCCAAGGATGCAGCCTGTAGCAGCTGTCTATCTCTCAGGTACATATTTACTGCTAGGTGGGCAGATGCATCAGGATGAAAGAAACTCTGCCCATTTGTTTTTGCCTCCACCAAGGATCGAACCTGGAACCTCAGAACTGTGAATCCGATGTGCTGTCCACTCAGCTGGCAGAGCCCCTTTGCTCGGGGGGGGGGGGGCAGTATTATATTACATGTGTGTGTATATGCATGTTTCCACAAGCAATATCAACTGTGCAGATGAGTATGGAAATATATGATCAGAAATATATCAATTGACTAATTTGTATCATAATGCTGAACTCATGGGGTGGTAGGTGATTTTTAACACTGATTTTACCCGCTAAGATGTATACTTAAATTTGTTTAATGAATTCATGGATGCTGAAAATTTACATAATCCTGCTATTAATGATTAATTTAATATTAACTATAGCTTTATGTCATGAGATAGGAATGGAAGGTCTCATATTGATCATTTTCTTATTGATGATATAACTGGTCACACCTTTAAGTATAAGGCTGTCAGTGATGACAACCTGTCCTGGTATCATCCTGCCATGGCCACCTCCAATATACCTCACTCACAAGTTGCTGCTGCCAAAGATAACATAAACCTCCCTAGAACACACCTAAACGTAGGAAGGCCACTCTTGCTGACCTGGATAAGTTTAAATGCCTGCTTAACCAATATTCAAATCACAAGTGATGCAATTGCTTGCAATATTATCCAGTGCAATTTGCATCAGAACAATCTCAAGGACTTTTTCACATCAGTCGTTTTAGTGCTAGATAGTGCAGGGGAAGAGAGTATTTATCTTATAACCAATAAAAGAAGTAGTATGCCTGGTTGGAATAATCATGTTAGGGAATTTCAAAATAGATCTACCTTTTGGCATAACCTACAGAAAGATGCAGCAGGCCTTAAACCTTTTGGCATAATCTGCAGAAAGGTGCAGGAGTGCCCAAGACCTTCAATGCATAAATGTTCGTAATAAGGCAAATCGGACACTTGGATTTATTAATCGCAGCGTTAGTAACAAGACACCTGGTGTGGTTCTCAAGCTATATCTTGCTCTAGTTAGGCCCCATTTAGATTATGCAGTTCAGTTTTGGTCGCCATATTATAGAATGGATATAAATTCACTTGAACGTGTCCAGCGTAGGATGACTAAGTTAATTCCCCAAATTAGAAATCTTTCATATGAAGAAAGATTAACAAAGCTTAAGTTGCATTCACTGGAAAGGCGAAGAGTTAGGGGTGACATGATAGAGGTTTACAAGTGGATGAATGGACATAACCGGGGGGATATTAATAGGGTATTAAAAGTATCAACACAGGACAGAACACGAAACAATGGATATAAATTGGATAAGTTTAGATTTAGGAAAGACTTGGGTAAATACTGGTTCAGTAACAGGGTTGTTGATTTGTGGAACCAATTGCCGCGTAACATTGTGGAGGTGGGGTCCCTCGATTGTTTCAAGCACGGGTTGGACAAGTATATGAGTGGGATTGGGTGGTTATAGAATAGGAGCTGCCTCGTATGGGCCAATAGGCCTTCTGCAGTTACCTTTGTTCTTATAAGAACATAAGAACATAAGAACAAAGGTAACTGCAGAAGGCCTATTGGCCCATACGAGGCAGCTCCTATTCTATAACCACCCAATCCCACTCATATACTTGTCCAACCCGTGCTTGAAACAATCGAGGGACCCCACCTCCACAATGTTACGCGGCAATTGGTTCCACAAATCAACAACCCTGTTACTGAACCAGTATTTACCCAAGTCTTTCCTAAATCTAAACTTATCCAATTTATATCCATTGTTTCGTGTTCTGTCCTGTGTTGATACTTTTAATACCCTATTAATATCCCCCCGGTTATGTCCATTCATCCACTTGTAAACCTCTATCATGTCACCCCTAACTCTTCGCCTTTCCAGTGAATGCAACTTAAGCTTTGTTAATCTTTCTTCATATGAAAGATTTCTAATTTGGGGAATTAACTTAGTCATCCTACGCTGGACACGTTCAAGTGAATTTATATCCATTCTATAATATGGCGACCAAAACTGAACTGCATAATCTAAATGAGGCCTAACTAGAGCAAGATATAGCTTGAGAACCACACCAGGTGTCTTGTTACTAACGCTGCGATTAATAAATCCAAGTGTCCGATTTGCCTTATTACGAACATTTATGCATTGATCCTTTTGTTTTAAATTCTTACTAATCATAACTCCCAGATCCCTTTCGCAATCCGACTTACATAAGAACATAAGAACATAAGAACAAAGGTAACTGCAGAAGGCCTATTGGCCCATACGAGGCAGCTCCTATTCTATAACCACCCAATCCCACTCATATACTTGTCCAACCCGTGCTTGAAACAATCGAGGGACCCCACCTCCACAATGTTACGCGGCAATTGGTTCCACAAATCAACAACCCTGTTACTGAACCAGTATTTACCCAAGTCTTTCCTAAATCTAAACTTATCCAATTTATATCCATTGTTTCGTGTTCTGTCCTGTGTTGATACTTTTAATACCCTATTAATATCCCCCCGGATATTAATAATCACAACTTCGCAATCACAACACCATCTAGCTCGTATCTTGTAACTCTATCATCATTACCTAACCTCAGAACTTTACATTTATCAGCATTAAACTGCATCTGCCAATCCTTTGACCATTTCAAAACCCTATCTAGATCAACTTGAAGTGATAGTGAGTCCTCCTCCGAATTAATTTCCCTACCGATTTTCGTATCATCGGCAAATTTGCAAATGTTGCTACTCAAACCTGAATCTAAATCATTTATATATATTATAAACAACAGAGGTCCCAGGACAGAGCCTTGAGGCACTCCACTTACAACATTTTCCCACTCTGACTTGATTCCATTTATACTAACTCTCTGTTTCCTTTGGTATAGCCATGCCCTAATCCAGCTTAATATAGCACCCCCAATACCATGAGACTCTATTTTTTTAATCAGTCTTTCATGTGGCACTGTATCAAAAGCTTTGCTAAAGTCAAGGTATACAACATCGCAATCCTTACCACTATCAACTGCCTCAACAATGCTAGAATAAAAAGATAACAAATTTGTTAAACATGAACGGCCATTTATAAAACCATGTTGCGACTCAATTATTAATTTATGTTTTTCAAGATGAAGACGAATTTTATTTGCTATTATAGATTCGAGTAACTTTCCCACAATAGACGTTAGGCTAATTGGTCGATAGTTAGACGCAAGTGATCTATCTCCTTTCTTAAAAACTGGTATCACATTAGCAACTTTCCAAAACTCTGGCACTCTGCCTGACTCTATTGATTTATTAAATATGGTTGACAGTGGGTCACAAAGCTCCTCTTTGCATTCTTTAAGCACCCTAGCAAACACTTCATCCGGCCCTGGGGATTTGTTTGGTTTGAGTTTTACTATTTGTTTAAGAACATCCTCCCTGGTAACTGCTAAACTCGTCAACCTGTCCTCGTCCCCACCCACATAGACTTGTTCGGCTGAAGGCATATTGTTAAGTTCCTCTTTAGTAAATACAGATACAAAATATTTATTAAAAATACTACTCATCTCTTCATCACTATCTGTTATTTGACCTGTCTCAGTTTTTAATGGACCTATCCTTTCCCTAGTCTTAGTACGATATAACTGAAAAAACCCTTTAGGATTTGTCTTTGCTTGCCCTGCTATGCGAACTTCATAGTTTCTTTTTGCTTTCCTTATCTCTTTTTTAACATTTCTAACCAGTTGTACGAATTCCTGTTCTAAAGTGATCTCCCCATTTTTAATCCTTTTGTACCAAGCTCTCTTTTTACCTATAAGGTTCTTCAAATTCTTTGTTATCCACTTTGGGTCATTAGTATACGATCTATTCAATTTGTATGGTATACTACGTTCCTGTGCTTTGTTTAGAATATTCTTAAATAAGTTATATATTGAATCCACATCGAAATCCCCATTTAAGTCACCTATCGCTGGGTTCATGTCTCGCTCCAAGACAGGCCCACACCCCATACCCAAGCCTTTCCAATCAATTTGACCCAAAAAATTTCTTAGGCTATTAAAATCAGCTTTTCGAAAATCTGGCACTTTAACAGAATTTTCTCCTACTGGTCTATTCCATTCTATGCTAAATCTGATTTCTTTGTGATCACTGCTCCCTAGCTCACTCCCTATTTCGATGTCATTAATTTGCGTTTCCCTGTTAGTTAACAATAAATCTAAAATATTATTTTCCCGTGTTGGTTCCTTAATGTGTTGCGTAAGAAAGCAATCGTCAATTAATTCTAGAAAATCTTCTGCTTCACTATTCCCTGTTTTGTTCAACCAGTTTATTCCGCTAAAATTAAAGTCACCCATGACATAAATACTGTTAGATCTAGATGCTCTAGATATTTCATCCCATAGATGCTTTGCTTCCATTCTGTCTAAATTTGGTGGCCTATATATTACTCCTATTATAATATTATTAGCTTTTTCGTTTAATTCAATCCAAATAGTTTCTGTGTGTGGCTCTGTTTTGATTCCCTCTTTGAGACTACATTTCAAATTATCCCTAACATATATGGCTACTCCACCTCCTCGTCTAATATATCTATCTGTGTGAAATAGTTTAAATCCATATATTTGATATTCAGCTAATAGTTCTCTATTTTCTACATTCATCCACGTTTCGGTAAGTGCAATAATATCTATTTTTTCTGTGCAGACAAGAGCATTTAATTCGTTAATTTTATTTCTTAGACTTCTACTGTTAGTGTAATATACCCTAAGTGAATTGTTATTTTGCGGACCTTCTCTTTCCCTGATCGTTTTGCCAATTCCTTTCTCCCACAAACACATACTTTTATTACCTCCTTCCTCCAAATCAATTCCCATACCTCTATCTACTAACAGTTTAAACCCAAACAAACACCTCTAACCACTTCTTCTAGCGAGTTCGCAACAGCAACAACCCCAGCTCTCGATAGATGCACCCCATCACGAGCATACATTTCATTTCTTCCATAGAAGTGTTCCCAGTTGTCTATGAAAGATATTGCATTTGATTTGCAATATCTTTCCAGCCGGCAATTGACACCAAGTGCCCTCGATATCCATTCATTTCCCACTCCCTTTCTTGGAAGAATGCCACATATGATCGGGATTCCTCCCTTGCTCCTAACTAACTCTATGGCTGTTTTATACCTCTGAATCAGTTCCTCACTCCTGACTCGACCAACATCATTTCCTCCCACGCTAATGCAAATAATGGGATTGTTCCCATTACCAGCCATAATATCATTCATGTTGTTTATAATATCACCAATGCCAGCTCCGGGATAGCAAACCCTTAACCTGTTCCCCCTATCTCTAGCACAAAACGTTCTATCCAAATACCTTATCTGGGAATCTCCCACAACTAATGTTTGCTTAGGTACTTCCTTTACTTTCTGAGGGGCCTGCGCTTCCTTTCTCTTCGTTGCTTTCCCTTTTGCGCGATCCACAGTCTCTCCACAGCACTCGTCCTCCAAAACGTCAAATGAATTTGAAGTTGCTATGGCGTTTGAAGGCGGCTTTATCAAAGTCTTCTTAAGGCCCCTGTCTTTCGCAACTCTCCAAGACGAGGTCCCTTTACTGCTGGTCTCCTCCTTCGTTATGTTCTTATGTTCTTAATTACAGCTGTATGTGAAGCCTGTATGCACCCTGCCCACCCCCCCCTAATGTTAAACACCCGCACACAGTAACCCCTGTAATGGTTGAGAAAACGTAGATAGCTAAACAATAGGAATTATGATATTTTACTTAATTATGATATACTACAGTAATATATTATTATACTGTATATTACTTAATTGTTTTTAATTTTTGTATACAAGGGTTCTTACATTCTTGTACAGCTAGTAGCATGCGTAACATTTCGGGGTGTATGTCTATGCGTCTTACAGGCTTTCTCTCCCATGATACATCACCACCATGTATCTTAACATAAGAACATAAGAACAAAGGTAACTGCAGAAGGCCTATTGGCCCATACGAGGCAGCTCCTATTCTATAACCACCCAATCCCACTCATATACTTGTCCAACCCGTGCTTGAAACAATCGAGGGACCCCACCTCCACAATGTTACGCGGCAATTGGTTCCACAAATCAACAACCCTGTTACTGAACCAGTATTTACCCAAGTCTTTCCTAAATCTAAACTTATCCAATTTATATCCATTGTTTCGTGTTCTGTCCTGTGTTGATACTTTTAATACCCTATTAATATCCCCCCGGTTATGTCCATTCATCCACTTGTAAACCTCTATCATGTCACCCCTAACTCTTCGCCTTTCCAGTGAATGCAACTTAAGATTTGTTAATCTTTCTTCATATGAAAGATTTCTAATTTGGGGAATTAACTTAGTCATCCTACGCTGGACACGTTCAAGTGAATTTATATCCATTCTATAATATGGCGACCAAAACTGAACTGCATAATCTAAATGGGGCCTAACTAGAGCAAGATATAGCTTGAGAACCACACCAGGTGTCTTGTTACTAACGCTGCGATTAATAAATCCAAGTGTCCGATTTGCCTTATTACGAACATTTATGCATTGATCCTTTTGTTTTAAATTCTTACTAATCATAACTCCCAGATCCCTTTCGCAATCCGACTTCGCAATCACAACACCATCTAGCTCGTATCTTGTAACTCTATCATCATTACCTAACCTCAGAACTTTACATTTATCAGCATTAAACTGCATCTGCCAATCCTTTGACCATTTCAAAACCCTATCTAGATCAACTTGAAGTGATAGTGAGTCCTCCTCCGAATTAATTTCCCTACCGATTTTCGTATCATCGGCAAATTTGCAAATGTTGCTACTCAAACCTGAATCTAAATCATTTATATATATTATAAACAACAGAGGTCCCAGGACAGAGCCTTGAGGCACTCCACTTACAACATTTTCCCACTCTGACTTGATTCCATTTATACTAACTCTCTGTTTCCTTTGGTATAGCCATGCCCTAATCCAGCTTAATATAGCACCCCCAATACCATGAGACTCTATTTTTTTTAATCAGTCTTTCATGTGGCACTGTATCAAAAGCTTTGCTAAAGTCAAGGTATACAACATCGCAATCCTTACCACTATCAACTGCCTCAACAATGCTAGAATAAAAAGATAACAAATTTGTTAAACATGAACGGCCATTTATAAAACCATGTTGCGACTCAATTATTAATTTATGTTTTTCAAGATGAAGACGAATTTTATTTGCTATTATAGATTCGAGTAACTTTCCCACAATAGACGTTAGGCTAATTGGTCGATAGTCGGTCAGGTGAAGTCACAGTGAGAGGTTGTGTTAACCGGAGCTCCTGAGTGTTGTAATATTATCATAACAATATGGAAGTTGTAGTTAAGGACCTGGTGACTCTAGTGGGAGCCCTGAGGACAGAGTTGGACTCTCTGCGGGAGGAGGTGCGTCAGCTCAAAAAACAACGAGAAGTAACGAAGGAGCAGACCAGCAGTAAAGGGACCTCGTCTTGGAGAGTTGTGAAAGACAGGGGCCTTAAGAAGACTTTGATAAAGCCGCCTTCAAACGCCATAGCAACTTCTAATTCATTTGACGTTTTGGAGGACGAGTGCTGTGGAGAGACTGTGGATCGCGCAAAAGGGAAAGCAACGAAGAGAAAGGAAGCGCAGGCCCCTCAGAAAGTAAAGGAAGTACCTAAGCAAACATTAGTTGTGGGAGATTCCCAGATAAGGTATTTGGATAGAACGTTTTGTGCTAGAGATAGGGGGAACAGGTTAAGGGTTTGCTATCCCGGAGCTGGCATTGGTGATATTATAAACAACATGAATGATATTATGGCTGGTAATGGGAACAATCCCATTATTTGCATTAGCGTGGGAGGAAATGATGTTGGTCGAGTTAGGAGTGAGGAACTGATTCAGAGGTATAAAACAGCCATAGAGTTAGTTAGGAGCAAGGGAGGAATCCCGATCATATGTGGCATTCTTCCAAGAAAGGGAGTGGGAAATGAATGGATATCGAGGGCACTTGGTGTCAATTGCCGGCTGGAAAGATATTGCAAATCAAATGCAATATCTTTCATAGACAACTGGGAACACTTCTATGGAAGAAATGAAATGTATGCTCGTGATGGGGTGCATCTATCGAGAGCTGGGGTTGTTGCTGTTGCGAACTCGTTAGAAGAAGTGGTTAGAGGTGTTTGTTTGGGTTTAAACTGTTAGTAGATAGAGGTATGGGAATTGATTTGGAGGAAGGAGGTAATAAAAGTATGTGTTTGTGGGAGAAAGGAATTGGCAAAACGATCAGGGAAAGAGAAGGTCCGCAAAATAACAATTCACTTAGGGTATATTACACTAACAGTAGAAGTCTAAGAAATAAAATTAACGAATTAAATGCTCTTGTCTGCACAGAAAAAATAGATATTATTGCACTTACCGAAACGTGGATGAATGTAGAAAATAGAGAACTATTAGCTGAATATCAAATATATGGATTTAAACTATTTCACACAGATAGATATATTAGACGAGGAGGTGGAGTAGCCATATATGTTAGGGACAATTTGAAATGTAGTCTCAAAGAGGGAATCAAAACAGAGCCACACACAGAAACTATTTGGATTGAATTAAACGAAAAAGCTAATAATATTATAATAGGAGTAATATATAGGCCACCAAATTTAGACAGAATGGAAGCAAAGCATCTATGGGATGAAATATCTAGAGCATCTAGATCTAACAGTATTTATGTCATGGGTGACTTTAATTTTAGCGGAATAAACTGGTTGAACAAAACAGGGAATAGTGAAGCAGAAGATTTTCTAGAATTAATTGACGATTGCTTTCTTACGCAACACATTAAGGAACCAACACGGGAAAATAATATTTTAGATTTAGTGTTAACTAACAGGGAAACGCAAATTAATGACATCGAAATAGGGAGTGAGCTAGGGAGCAGTGATCACAAAGAAATCAGATTTAGCATAGAATGGAATAGACCAGTAGGAGAAAATTCTGTTAAAGTGCCAGATTTTCGAAAAGCTGATTTTAATAGCCTAAGAAATTTTTTGGGTCAAATTGATTGGAAAGTCTTGGGTATGGGGTGTGGGCCGGTCTTGGAGCGAGACATGAACCCAGCGATAGGTGACTTAAATGGGGATTTCGATGTGGATTCAATATATAACTTATTTAAGAATATTCTAAACAAAGCACAGGAACGTAGTATACCATACAAATTGAATAGATCGAATACTAATGACCCAAAGTGGATAACAAAGAATTTGAAGAACCTTATAGGTAAAAAGAGAGCTTGGTACAAAAGGATTAAAAATGGGGAGGTCACTTTAGAACAGGAATTCGTACAACTGGTTAGAAATGTTAAAAAAGAGATAAGGAAAGCAAAAAGAAACTATGAAGTTCGCATAGCAGGGCAAGCAAAGACAAATCCTAAAGGGTTTTTTCAGTTATATCGTACTAAGACTAGGGAAAGGATAGGTCCATTAAAAACTGAGACAGGTCAAATAACAGATAGTGATGAAGAGATGAGTAGTATTTTTAATAAATATTTTGTATCTGTATTTACTAAAGAGGAACTTAACAATATGCCTTCAGCCGAACAAGTCTATGTGGGTGGGGACGAGGACAGGTTGACGAGTTTAGCAGTTACCAGGGAGGATGTTCTTAAACAAATAGTAAAACTCAAACCAAACAAATCCCCAGGGCCGGATGAAGTGTTTGCCAGGGTGCTTAAAGAATGCAAAGAGGAGCTTTGTGACCCACTGTCAACCATATTTAATAAATCAATAGAGTCAGGCAGAGTGCCAGAGTTTTGGAAAGTTGCTAATGTGATACCAGTTTTTAAGAAAGGAGATAGATCACTTGCGTCTAACTATCGACCAATTAGCCTAACGTCTATTGTGGGAAAGTTACTCGAATCTATAATAGCAAATAAAATTCGTCTTCATCTTGAAAAACATAAATTAATAATTGAGTCGCAACATGGTTTTATAAATGGCCGTTCATGTTTAACAAATTTGTTATCTTTTTATTCTAGCATTGTTGAGGCAGTTGATAGTGGTAAGGATTGCGATGTTGTATACCTTGACTTTAGCAAAGCTTTTGATACAGTGCCACATGAAAGACTGATTAAAAAAATAGAGTCTCATGGTATTGGGGGTGCTATATTAAGCTGGATTAGGGCATGGCTATACCAAAGGAAACAGAGAGTTAGTATAAATGGAATCAAGTCAGAGTGGGAAAATGTTGTAAGTGGAGTGCCTCAAGGCTCTGTCCTGGGACCTCTGTTGTTTATAATATATATAAATGATTTAGATTCAGGTTTGAGTAGCAACATTTGCAAATTTGCCGATGATACGAAAATCGGTAGGGAAATTAATTCGGAGGAGGACTCACTATCACTTCAAGTTGATCTAGATAGGGTTTTGAAATGGTCAAAGGATTGGCAGATGCAGTTTAATGCTGATAAATGTAAAGTTCTGAGGTTAGGTAATGATGATAGAGTTACAAGATACGAGCTAGATGGTGTTGTGATTGCGAAGTCGGATTGCGAAAGGGATCTGGGAGTTATGATTAGTAAGAATTTAAAACAAAAGGATCAATGCATAAATGTTCGTAATAAGGCAAATCGGACACTTGGATTTATTAATCGCAGCGTTAGTAACAAGACACCTGGTGTGGTTCTCAAGCTATATCTTGCTCTAGTTAGGCCCCATTTAGATTATGCAGTTCAGTTTTGGTCGCCATATTATAGAATGGATATAAATTCACTTGAACGTGTCCAGCGTAGGATGACTAAGTTAATTCCCCAAATTAGAAATCTTTCATATGAAGAAAGATTAACA
Source organism: Procambarus clarkii (assembly GCF_040958095.1). Lineage (NCBI taxonomy): Eukaryota > Metazoa > Arthropoda > Malacostraca > Decapoda > Cambaridae > Procambarus > Procambarus clarkii. The sequence goes on along the minus strand of NC_091238.1, from coordinate 252,331 downwards.
AAGCTTAAGTTGCATTCACTGGAAAGGCGAAGAGTTAGGGGTGACATGATAGAGGTTTACAAGTGGATGAATGGACATAACCGGGGGGATATTAATAGGGTATTAAAAGTATCAACACAGGACAGAACACGAAACAATGGATATAAATTGGATAAGTTTAGATTTAGGAAAGACTTGGGTAAATACTGGTTCAGTAACAGGGTTGTTGATTTGTGGAACCAATTGCCGCGTAACATTGTGGAGGTGGGGTCCCTCGATTGTTTCAAGCACGGGTTGGACAAGTATATGAGTGGGATTGGGTGGTTATAGAATAGGAGCTGCCTCGTATGGGCCAATAGGCCTTCTGCAGTTACCTTTGTTCTTATGTTTATGTTCTTATGTTAGACGCAAGTGATCTATCTCCTTTCTTAAAAACTGGTATCACATTAGCAACTTTCCAAAACTCTGGCACTCTGCCTGACTCTATTGATTTATTAAATATGGTTGACAGTGGGTCACAAAGCTCCTCTTTGCATTCTTTAAGCACCCTAGCAAACACTTCATCCGGCCCTGGGGATTTGTTTGGTTTGAGTTTTACTATTTGTTTAAGAACATCCTCCCTGGTAACTGCTAAACTCGTCAACCTGTCCTCGTCCCCACCCACATAGACTTGTTCGGCTGAAGGCATATTGTTAAGTTCCTCTTTAGTAAATACAGATACAAAATATTTATTAAAAATACTACTCATCTCTTCATCACTATCTGTTATTTGACCTGTCTCAGTTTTTAATGGACCTATCCTTTCCCTAGTCTTAGTACGATATAACTGAAAAAAACCTTTAGGATTTGTCTTTGCTTGCCCTGCTATGCGAACTTCATAGTTCCTTTTTGCTTTCCTTATCTCTTTTTTAACATTTCTAACCAGTTGTACGAATTCCTGTTCTAAAGTGACCTCCCCATTTTTAATCCTTTTGTACCAAGCTCTCTTTTTACCTATAAGGTTCTTCAAATTCTTTGTTATCCACTTTGGGTCATTAGTATACGATCTATTCAATTTGTATGGTATACTACGTTCCTGTGCTTTGTTTAGAATATTCTTAAATAAGTTATATATTGAATCCACATCGAAATCCCCATTTAAGTCACCTATCGCTGGGTTCATGTCTCGCTCCAAGACCGGCCCACACCCCATACCCAAGCCTTTCCAATCAATTTGACCCAAAAAATTTCTTAGGCTATTAAAATCAGCTTTTCGAAAATCAGGCACTTTAACAGAATTTTCTCCTACTGGTCTATTCCATTCTATGCTAAATCTGATTTCTTTGTCTTACAGGCACACTCTCCCATGGTTGCAACACACTACGTTGTTGCTGTGTTGCAACACTCACACTACGTTGTTGCTGTGTTGCAACACTCACACTACGTTGTTGCTGTGTTGCAACACTCACACTACGTTGTTACTGTGTTGCAACACTCACAACACGTTGTTGCTGTGTTGCAACACTCACACTACGTTGTTGTTGTGTTGCAACACTCACAACACGTTGTTGCTGTGTTGCAACACTCACACTACGTTGTTGGTGTGTTGCAACACTCACACTACGTTGTTGGTGTGTTGCAACACTCACACTACGTTGTTGCTGTGTTGCAACACTCACACTACGTTGTTGCTGTGTTGCAACACTCACACTACGTTGTTGTTGTGTTGCAACACTCACACTACGTTGTTGCTGTGTTGCAACACTCACACTACGTTGTTGCTGTGTTGCAACACTCACACTACGTTGTTGCTGTGTTGCAACACTCACACTACGTTGTTGTTGTGTTGCAACACTCACACTACGTTGTTGCTGTGTTGCAACACTCACACTACGTTGTTGCTGTGTTGCAACACTCACACTACGTTGTTGCTGTGTTGCAACACTCACACTACGTTGTTGCTGTGTTGCAACACTCACAACACGTTGTTGCTGTGTTGCAACACTCACCCCAAGTTTTAACTGTTTCGTAATGCTATAATAATAACAGATTTTATAATATATATAAAAGTTACTATAATTCGTAAATAAAACGTGATTAAATTTTCAAATTTGATTAAAAAGATGAAAAACAGTTATATATTAAAACTAAAGTTTTATCTGCGTAATATATGGAAAAACGGAAGCTAACATGTCATATATAGAGTTGGAACTGGTGACCGCGTGAACACCGGGTCCAACTGGTGACCGCGTGAACACCGGGTCCAACTGGTGACCGCGTGAACACCGGGTCCAACTGCTGACCGCGTGAACACCGGGTCCAACTGGTGACCGCGTGAACACCGGGTCCAACTGGTAACCGCGTGAACACCGGGTCCAACTGGTAACCGCGTGAACACCGGGTCCAACTGGTGACCGCGTGAACACCGGGTCCGACCTCCCAGTCTGGCCACGACGCTTCCTGCCTAATGAAGAACTTAACACTCATATGTTCATTCACTTCATCATACATCATCAGTTGACAGTTGAGGCCTGAGAAGCAAAAATCCACGAGGAAAAACTATACGAAAAATATGTAAGGTAAGGCAAGGTAATTATGAGGTGAAAGCGCTAGGCCAGTATGCTTATTTTCTGAGGTTGGAAGAAAACGTGCTCAGATTGGGGACTTGTTTATTTTATAATGGTAAATAATAAATTAATACATAATAAATTTATATAATAAATTAATATTTAATAAATTAATTTATTATATAAATTAATAAATAATAAATTAATAAATAAAATTATTATTATATAATAAATAATAATAATAACAAATAGTATAATGATAAACAATTATTTTTAATGAATCAAATAGCTAATTAGGATGAATGATAAATAATTATTGACTAGTGCATAACAATAAAGTATTAAGGAATAATTATAATGAATAATCCTTAATGATAAAGTAGAGATCAATTACAATTAATAACTACATCCATAGGTAGTAAATGAAAGTTGCATTAATTAGACTAATTACAATTTATGGGAATATTTCTTAGCTATCTGCAGGCTTATCACTTTGGGGGTTCCGGCGGAGCACCCCCAAAGATACAGCAAATGCTTAGCATGCTAGAGCAAGTGCCCCTTGAGCACATCTGTGGGCCGTCCCTTTCAAAATTAAAACAGGGGATGCAGAGGATCCCGGGAGGAGGGTGGGCGTTATGTAAGAGCAGCTGCTGGCTTGGGAAAGGGGCCCACGCCGTCTCCGTCCCGGTTTATATAACCTCGGGTCAATGCGCGCGCAGCTTGGGGCGGTTAAAGTCAGCTTCCAGACATACGTTTTCTTCCACTCAGAAAACCCACCGTTTTTGGGAAACAGTGTTCTTATATCACTTGGAAGGATCATTAAGATGAGCTGGGATGTGAGGACGGAGTGAAGGAACGCTGCCCAACTACTTCCACTTCGGGAATCAAACAAAAACATATTTTATAAACATCAAGGATCTGAATATATTTAATCGAAGGAAACTGTACACAGTTGTTCTCTGGAATTCTATAAGGTATATCAAGGTATACACTTAGTACTTAATAAATATAAAAATTCGGGACAGGTTGTTTAATGGCATTGATGTGCTCACCTAGATGTGCTTACCAAGATGTGCTCACCTAGATGTGCTCACCTGGATGTGCTCATCTAGATGTGCTCACCTAGATGTGCTCACCTAGATGTGCTCACTTAGATGTGCTCACCTAGATGTACTCACCTAGATGTGCTCACCTAGATGTACTCACCTAGATGTGCTCTCCTAGATGTGCTCACCTATATGTACTCATCTAGGTGTGCTCACCTAGATGTACTCACCTAGATGTGCTCACCTAGATGTGCTCACCTAGATATACTCATCTAGGTGTGCTCACCTAGATGTGCTCACTTAGATGTGCTCACCTAGATGTACTCACCTAGATGTGCTCACCTAGATGTACTCACCTAGATGTGCTCACCTAGATGTGCTCACCTAGATGTACTCACCTAGGTGTGCTCACCTAGATGTACTCACCCTAGTTATCAGTGTTAAATATTATCGAAAACTATAGCTGATTTTTTACTCTTCAATTTAATTTTCTAGTAATGATCACATAGCAGGAATTTTATCTGTATGATTAGAAGAAATAAAGTACAATGTATTTGGCGTTTATGGGTTTAATTTTTATTTTACTTCTAGTTCGCCGCAAGTGCAGAAAGAAAGAAGCAACAGATCGATGGACCTTGACGTCATAGTGTGTTCAAACTCATAAGATTCCAGTTCTTGCCCTAAACTTTTAACAAAAAAGTCCCTCAAGTTATTTTTCTATATTGAAGACTTCAAACAATTTATAATAATAGCTACGGTAATTATGGTAATATTCTGTCAATAGTTGAGGCATTAAGGTAATATTTATGGTAAAGACTTGTATATTCCTTTTGTGTACAGAGGAAATATTGGTATATTTCTAACACAATCTCACGGGAGTCATTATATTAGTGATTATATTTCTCTATTGATGCTTGAGAAAAGGAATCTATAATGAGAACGGAGCTATGAACGATAATCTACTTGCACACAAACAACATATATTGAGACATTCACATATGTTGTGAGCTTCACAACAACAACGGAATAGCGTGTTGTGAACGTTGCAATACAGGAGTGAGTTGTTATTATTGCAACACAGAAATATTTCTGCGTTGCAATGGTGCAACACTCACTGCATAATATCCCTGTTTTGCATCATTCAAACCCCATTATTTATGTGTCGCAACACTCGCAACACATTATTGCACGCAACATTCCTATCCGTTGCACGTAACATTCAAAACACGTTATTCCTGTCCGCTGCAACATTCACGATAGGTTATTCTTGTATAACAACGTTGTAACACTCACAACACATTATTACTGTGTTGCAGCGTTCATAATATTTCATTTTTGCGTTGCATTATTCACAACACTTCTGTTCTGTGGTGCAACACTCACATGCCACTCCTGAATTGCAACACGCACAACGGGTTATTTGTGCGGTGCAACTCTCACAACACGCTAATCTTGTGTTGCAATGATGTAACACAACATTCCCAATCTATAATTTATGCGTGCAACACTTCCAGAACGTCAGTTCTGTGTTGCAGTACTCACAAAATGTCATTTATGTGTTGTAACACTCACAACACGTTATTCCTGTGTTGCATCGCTGCATCACTCACAACATGTTATTGCTGTGTTGCAACACTCATAAGACGTTAGCAATGTGATGCAACACTCAACTCGTTTTCCCATCAAGCGTTAAACGTTGTATTCTTGCACCATATAAATTGTTCATTGCTAATATGTAAATTATAAATTGTATTAGATTGAAAAGTTATATAAAAGGTGATGGAAAAGTAACGAAGTTATAAATAGATAAATAAAACCATTATATAAACAAATGAAACGGAGGAAAAATAATTATATTCAAATGAATAGTTATTAAAGATGATTAAGTGTATAAATATAAGTGATTAAGTATCTAAAAATGTGAAAGGATTAATAAATACATGATGATTAAAGAACTAATGTAAATGTGATAAATAGATATGTAAAATGTGCTGGAATAGATCTATAAAAAGATGAATTTATATTAAATGGGATTAAAGAGATGAAAAACAGTTTCAGCCACTGAGAGTTGGAACTGGTGACCGCGTGAACACCGGGTCCGACCTCCCAGTCTGGCCACGACTCTTCCTGCTTAATGAAGAACTCAACAGTCATACATTCATCCACTTCATCATACATCATCAACTGACAACTGAGGCGTGAGAAGACAAAATCAGGAAGGAAAAGTCTCTGAGGAAGCGAGGTAAGGTAAGGTAATTATGAGGTGAAAGTACTAGGCCAGTATGATTATATACCACTTGGAAGGGATATTAAGATCATCTGGGATATATAAGGACGAAGTGAAGGAATGGGAAGCTACCACTTGGACCATCGGGGATCGAACGCGGACCTTGCAAGAAGCGAGAGGTCGGAGTGGAGTAACGGTGCCCAATCACTGGGACCATCGGGGATCGAACACAAACGTATTTTATAAGCAGCACAGCTCTAATAAATTTCAGCAAACTGAAGTGTACACAGTTGTTCTCACCAGTTCTTTAAGGTTTATCAATTAGTTATTGAACTTAGTTAATGAATCAGTATTAAAGTTATGTTTATCAGTTAGTTATTGAACTACGCCTGGAACCCGTAGGTGCGGGACTCTGAAGTCCTCCTCCTTGGGCTCTAGCAGCCCCAGGCTCTGCTTCAGGAGGCTGGGGTCGTTCTTGCACTTGCTGAGGTGGTTCTTCTCCGGCCCCGACCACGGCGGTCTCCGGGTTATCAGTCCTTTCGCCAACTTCCAGGTCACCTCCGGAGCTCACAGTTCCTGCGACGGCGCTGGAACCAATCGTATTGGTGTTTGCCCTCCCATTGGAGACTTTCGGCGCCGTGGAGAGGGGGGACCTGCTGCATGGTTGACAGCTTCTCCCCCGTATCAACCTACCCTGGCTTTGTGCCCTGGAGAGGCCACTCCAGACCGACAACCAGAGCACAACTCCATAGTCTCCTGAGACTGATGAATGTCTGCTACTACTACGACTAGGAGATATAGGTAATAATATATATGTAATAGTATTAGTTAACACAAAACTATATATTGGAGGAACTCTACAACCTGTAATAAGAAGTCTTGTACTTTGAATGTAACCAATGTAGCAACCCTTTTTGTGTAATGAAATTTTAAATAAAATAAAATGACAAAATAAAAAATATAGGGGTGGAATGAAAAGACAATATGTAAGTGTACGCGGGTGCCCCACAAGGCTTCCCCCGGATGCTGCATGTCGTCTTCTTCGAGGTCGAGGGTCCTACAAACACAACCAAAGATGGTACCCCCTATATATTTATATAACCTATATCTATAAAATAAAATGTTTATCCGAGGTTGGTGACCAGACACTTGGTGGGACTAGCCTCGCCCAGCTTTCCAAGATGTGTCATGTTGGGTAGGGGAGCGTCATAGCCTAGTCGGTGTCGGCCGAATTGAAATACTTTAAGAAATATCGGCATTTATATTAATAACAAACCTAAGACAACCGTGCAGTATTAACTTCTATGTAGGAGAAATCCACAAGGGTCGTGACGAGGGTTCAAACCTACGTCCGAGAGGATCCTAGAAAATGAAGGGCGAAGAGGTAGAACGGCTTATTGACAGAGCTCGGGTACATGGGGGGAATTGTGTAAAATCCTGGTTTGTGTCTCGGAGAGGCTGCAGGATCCAAGTAAGGTCAGAAGAACTTGTGGTTGCAATTCTTTTACCATGTCGTAGCTCAGTCGATTAAGGCAGCGTCTGTGATCCTCTCAGACGTAGGTTTGAACCCTTGTCACGGCCCTTGTGGATTTGTTCATTTGATGCATCACGCTATTGTGGTTTCTGTGTGTAATCTCTGTAGAAGCTTATGATATATTAATAGCAGTGCCTATAAGCAACACATCCATCCTCCATCGTGCATATATTGATGTAATGGACAATTGGACAGTAGAATTTGGGATTAGTGAATTTGTATAAACCGGCGAAGGTTTTGTCAAATCAAATGTTTATTCAGGTAAAGTACATACATACAAGGTCAGATACAAACATGTTGTTGGATTTATAGATAGAGCTTGTACATACAATGTCTAAAGCCACTAATACGCAAAGCGTTTCGGGCAAGGTTGGCCCGAACCTTTGTATTTGTTTCTCATAAAACTTAACTTACCATCCAAGGTCTAATACATGCTAACTGAGGCCAAATACAGTAAATATACATGTTATACTAGGCCTAGAAATATATATGTTTGGTTTTAGCTGTATTTTTTCCCGACTATAAGGTGAATAGTACCAAATTCTACTATGTACCTTACCTTGAGGTTACCTTGAGGTGCTTCCGGGGCTTAGCGTCCCCGCGGCCCGGTCGTCGACCAGGCCTCCTGGTTGCCGGACTGATCAACCAGGCTGTTGGACGCGGCTGCTCGCAGCCTGACGTACGAGTCACAGCCTGGTTGATCAGGTATCCTTTGGAGGTGCTTATCCAGTTCTCTTTTGAACACTGTGAGGGGTCGGCCAGTTATGCCCCTTATGTGTAGTGGAAGCGTGTTGAACAGTCTCGGACCTCTGATGTTGATAGAGTTCTCTCTCAGAGTACCAGTTGCACCTCTGTTTTTCAACGGGGGTATTCTGCACATCCTGCCATGTCTTCTGGTCTCATGTGATGTTATTTCTGTGTGCAGGTTTGGGACCAGCCCCTCTAATATTTTCCACGTGTAAATTATTATGTACCTCTCCCGCCTGCGCTCAAGGGAGTACAGTTTTAGGCTCTTTAGTCGGTCCCAATAGTTTAGATGTTTTACTGAGTGGATTCTAGCAGTAAAGGATCTCTGCACGCTCTCCAGGTCAGTAATTTCTCCAGCTTTGAAAGGTGCTGTCATTGTGCAGCAGTACTCCACTCTAGAGAGCACAAGCGTTTTGAAAAGTATCATCATCGGTATAGCATCTCTAGTGTGAAAAGTTCTTGTTATCCAACCTGTCATTTTTCTTGCAGTTGTGACGGCTACTTTATTGTGTTCTTTAAAGGTAAGGTCTTCCGACATGAGTACACCCAGATCCTTTACATTGCCTTTTCGTTCTATGTTATGATTTGCCTGAGTTTTGTACGTGGTTTCCGTTTTTATATTTTCATTTTTTCCATAGCGCATGAGCTGGAACTTATCTTCGTTAAACACCATATTATTTTCTGTAGCCCATAGAAAGACCTGATCTACATCTGACTGGAGGTTCGCCGTGTCCTCTATGTTGCCTACTCTCATGAAGATCCTAGTGTCATCTGCAAAGGATGATACAGTGCTATAGGTTGTGTTCTTGTCTATGTCCGAAATGAGGATGAGAAAAAGTACTGGAGCAAGCACAGTACCCTGGGGGACTGAGCTCTTCACGGTTGATGGGCTGGATTTTATTTTGTTGACTATTACACATTGGGTTCTGTTGGTCAGGAAATTGTAGATCCATCTGCCTATTTTTCCGGTAATTCCTTTTGAACGCATTTTATGTGCAATAACACCATGATCACATTTATCAAAAGCTTTTGCGAAATCTGTGTAAATTACATCCGCGTTATGTTTGTCTTCCATAGCATCTAATGCCATATCATAGTGGTCCAGCAACTGCGACAGGCAAGAGCGCCCTGTTCTGAAACCATGTTGTCCGGGAGTTGCTGTGATTCCATGTATTTTGTGATTTTACTTCTTAGCACTCTCTCAAAAATTTTTATGATGTGCGATGTTAGCGCTATCGGTCTGTAATTTTTTGCCTCTGCCTTATTTCCTCCTTTATGAAGTGGTGCTATCTCTGCTGTTTTTAGTATATCAGGAATAACACCAGTATCTAGGCTTTGTCTCCACAGAATGGGGAGGGCCTGCGATAGTGTTTTTTTACAGTTCTTTATGAATATGGAGTTCCAAGAATCCGGGCCTGGTGCAGAGTGCATAGGCATACTGTTTATGGCTTCTTCAAAATTCAGTGGGGATTGGGTGACGTCTGATATATGATTTGATGTTGGTATCGTATCCATGAAAAATTCATTTGGGTTATCAATCTTTAGTGTGTTTAATGGCTCGCTGAAAACAGAGTCGTACTGCGTCCTCAGTAGCTCGCTCATTCTTTGTTGTCATCGGTGAAAGTTCCATCTCCCTTTCGCAGGGGCCCGATACTAGATGTGGTTTTTGATCTTGATTTTGCATAGGAGAAAAAATATTTCGGATTTCTTTCTATTTCACTGATGGCCTTTTGCTCTCTTTGCCTCTCCTGGGTTCTGTATGATTCTTGTAGCTTCCGTTCAATTGTTTCTATTTCTTTACCTAACCTTCTTCGCCGTTCTTGAGATAGGGTGCGACTCTCAAGTTGTTCCGCGATTCATTTTCTTCGCCTATATAGGGAACGACGTTCCCGTTCCAATCTGCATCTCTTCCTCTTTTTTCTTAGAGGTATGCGGTTTGAACATATTTCTAGTGCTACTGAGTTTATTTTTTATGTAATTGTCTCTTACGTCAATATTTAATTTATATGTACGATGTTCTACATAGTTACAAAATGTACAGGAGGTTGGATTGTATTCATTAAATATAAAAACATTTCATTTTGTTTTTTTATGGTAGGAAAAAATTAGACTGTAGCAGAGCGTAGTTTCGATCTACGGACCTCTAGTTGGATTATGGGCCCAGCACGCTTCCACTGCGCCACTCTGCTCCACAATACATAGTTATATGACTCTCAATATTAATAATTACTATAATGTAATATTAGCAAATTACAAAATGGTATAAGTTTTATGATTTAATAAATATTGTCAATATACTTTGTTATTAATTTTAGGTCTTTGAAGGGAAGGGAAGGGAACTATCAGGGGGAAAGCGCCAAGCCATTACAACTATATAGCACAGGGAAGGGGTCAGGATAAGGATTTGGGATGGGACGGAGGGAAGGAATGGTACCCAACCACTTGGACGGTCGGAGATTGTACGCCGACCTGCAAGAAGCGAGACCGTCACTCTACCGTCAGACCCAAGTGGTTGGACACTTTGAGTTTATTTCAATGGGTTATGAAAACAAACATTTAAAAAGTCAAATGTTTCCGCCCGGGATCGAACCGGGGACCTTGCGCGTGTGAGGCGCACGTGATAACCACTACACTATGGAAACCTGAAGTATAGTGACCTGTTATTATATGGACCAAATCCGGTTAATTGCTACCGAAGATGCACAGTTTTTCTTCAGTGATATAATATGATCAAAACACATTGCTTGAGTAATTATATAAATTAAACAAGGTTTAATAACGAAAATAGAGAAAATCCTGTTTTATGTGTGTACGGGGTGTGTGACGTCACGATAACATGAGAGGTTTAGTTTAGTTTAGTTCATTTATTATGCACTCCATACCCATCTTGTGGGCGGTAGTGGAAAGGGTTACAGAGGCACATAATGGGCTCAGGGTTTCCCACATTTCACTTAGCTAAGCAAGTTTCAGTCTTGATAAGCTAGTTACAAAATTCAGTATAAGTTGTCACATCATAAATGTATTCGCGATTGGCAACAAGTACAGTTTCTAAATTAAGCAACTGACATATGTGGAGAACTAGTGTCACAATTGATATGTTTCTCCTGCACATCGCCCCCCCCCCACCAGTGGGCAGCAGTGGATAGCTTACATTCACTTAGGTACTACCTACAATTAGCAAACTGGGGATATTTGGCCAAAATTTCTGGTAGCAGATCATTTTGAATTAAATATTTACAAATCTCTGGAACATTTGTTATAGGAAGCAAGAGGAAGTGTTATTAGGGCTTCAGAGAGTGGGAGGAAGCAGTAGGAAGTATTTTTAAGGCTTCAGAGCGCGGGAACAAGTATTTTTAAGGCTTCAGAGAACAGGAGCGAGCAGGAAAAAGCAGGAGAAAGGGATTTTAGGGCTTCAGAAAGCGGGAGGAAGTGTTTTTAAGGCTTCAGAGAGCGGGAGCGAGTGGCAGGAAGCAGGAGAAAAAAATTGTAAGGCTTCAAAGAGCGGGAGCTAGTGGTAGGAAGCAGTAGAAAGTATTTGTAGGATATGTGCTTCATGTTGTTGTTGTTGTTAAAGATTCGCTACCTGGAACAAAAAGTTCCAAGCAACACGGGCTATGGTGTGCCCGTAGAAATGCTTCATGAGGAAACAGGAGGTGGTGTTATTGTAGGCTTCAGAGAGCAGGAGGAAGTGGGAGGTAGCAGAAGGTAGTATTAATAGGGTTTCAGAGAGCGAGAACGAGTTGGAGGAAGTATTTTTATGGGTTCAGAGAGTGGTAGGAAGTGTTAGTAGAACTACAGAGAGCGGGAGGAAGCAGGAGGAAGTGATATTAGGGCTTTCGATGGCGGGAGGGAGCGGTAAGAAGCAGGAGGAAATATTTGTAAGGTTTTAGAGAGCGTAGCCTCCGTAACACAGTTGGTTAGCGTACAAATGTTTCTCGCTGTAGGGCTCTCCACATGTCAGTTGCTTAATTTAGAAACTGTACTTGTGGGCGGTCTCGAGCCCATTGTTGATGTGATGATGTGCATTGAATTTTGTAACTCTCTCAGCAAGATTAACTTGCTCAGGTAAATGAATTGTGGGGTTTAGTCCCTGAGCCCATTATGTGCCTCTGTAACTCTTCCCACTACCGCCCACAGGACGGGTATGGGGTGCATATTAAATGAACTAAACTATAAACTAGGGTTATCCCATGGAATTGTCTAACTGGCGAAGTCGTTAAATACCAAGATATTACCTCAGTTCAAAATCCAAATAGAAAGAATCCTCATGAACCATGGAGGAGGGGGGGGATCTTTGACAAGCCGATGGCTTCCACTATCCGTCGAGGACACTAGAGACAGGTAAATTCAGGTACAAATCTCCCACATTCGTTATTGTGCCTTTATTTTTTAACATATAGCTAGCTCAACCTGTAATTTGTAATTACTAATATTGAAGGGGGTAGCAAGACACTGCTATGTACCTACATTTGTAATGAAGAAACATTATTAATACATTAAAACAATATCGTAGCAGAGCGTAGTTACGATCTACGGACCTCTGGGTTATGGGCCCAGCACGCTTCAACTGCGCCACTCTGCTGCTCATATTATTTGGATAATACATTTTATACATCTTTTATAATGTTATAATTGGTAATATTTTCTTCAGAAATAAAAGTATCAGTGTTTCTGCGCAGTAACGCACCAGTACGTACTGATCTTGCGCATGGGATGCGCACATCATGGCAACTGTGCACAGCCAGCTGCGTATGACATACATGATAGCATGGGTATGTGATCACTGCTGCACACGATGGGTATGGGTTCACTACCACTCATGAACAGGACAAGTATTGGAGGCACTAACGCTCACAGGATAGGTATACATGGGGTCTACAGGATAAGTATGGGATCCACTCAGCCCTGGAGGCTGATCTGTCGTGTTTGTTGAGGTCTATAGCAACTCTTCTTGCATGTAAACATTCCAAGCATAAGAATTATATTTAGTGTCTGGACCGAGATTCATCAGTCAGTTACGCAAGTACTTACGAACATGTTATCTCAATCTTTGGCGACTTTACACATATTAAACAGTTGATGAGCTCCAAAGGACTGGGAGGCTGTTTATAATTATATATTATTTTCTAAATTGTTGTGTTATGCCGCCAAAACTCGGTATGTAGATGTTCAACCCGTTCTTATAATAGAACGGCGCCTTTTGACGAATACTCTTCCCGAGACCAACAATTGTCGTACTAAAAAATGGTAGCGGCTCGTGAAACTGCAGCCCATCCTCTTGTGTTGGTAGTACTTATAGTAACGGTGAGGACCAAAGTAAATATATCGACGTATAACGCAATTACAAAGTAGAAATCTGAACTATTGAATTTAGACAAACCGGAAAAAGATTTTATATTTATGTTGCAAAGACAACCTTAACTAACTGAACCTTCCTAGGCCTAATACGCGCAATCTGAGGCCTAATATCGTACATATGTGTGCTATACTAGACGTAGGAATATATGTTTTTTTAGCTTTATTTTTTCCAGACTATAAAGTAATTAGTACTATATACTTCACTTCCGACTATAAAGAGTCTAAAATTAAGACTATAATTAAGACTTCAGACTATAAAGTGATCAGTAAGTTCTATTATGTAATGACTTAGTACGTCAACGTTTGTACTATGGAGCATATACAACAACTACTGTGTAAACAGGAGGATGGGTCGCGACGTTGACATACTGTGCCGTTCTCTGTTGTGTTAGGATAAGGTCACTTACGCGCGAGAGTTTGTTGACGTTGGGAGACTTGAGGAGGACGGGCTGGATCACGGGGCCAAGTGTGACATCGCTGTCAAGTGTGTTATGTCGGTCTTGTCTGAGGTCAACCCCTAGAGTTGGCCTAAATAATCGCCCCCGGCTGGGCTCGAACCACCAACCTTTCGGTTAACAGCCGAACGCGCTAACCAATTGTGCCACGGAGGCTCGAGAAACGTACTAAACAAATTTGTAATAAGACGGAATTACTTAGATATCGAAGTGTGATAATTATCTGAGATCTTTTCCTGATGATGATAATTCCTATAGTGTCCTAATGCCTAAAGTAACCTTGTGTCTAGCGGTCACGACGGAGACGGGAAGCCGGCAGCTTGTCAGTGGTTCCCCCATTTTTCCTAAGTTTCCTCCTTTATTTCCCTAATTTTCCTCCTTTCCCCCCACAAAAAAGAGTAACAACAACAAAAAAGACTCTGGGGTTGGAGTCCCTGTGCCTTCTTGTACCAACTTCGAGGTTAACTCCGGAGCTGGAGCCCCCTGGGGGCAGTTCCTTGTTGCCTTCAACCTCGTTCTGACAGTTCCTGCGACGGCGCTGGAACCTGTCTTATTGGCGTTTGCCTTTACAATTGAGACGTTCTGTGCTGTGGAGAGGGGGGACCTGCTGCATGGGTGACAGCTTCTCCCCCGTATCAACCTACCCTGGCTTTGCGCCCTGGAGAGGCCACTCCAGGGCACTCCTAAATTATTCGCGAAGTACGGGGACTAGTGTTTCACCACTGCTCCACGGGGACTGCATGCACGGGGACCAGTCATTGAAAGTTGCACAACAATTGTGAACTCTAATAAGAAAGTCAACTTTATTTTCAAGGAAAATAAAGTAAACATCTCTGGTGCGGCCACATTTGGACTTCTGTATCAAGCATAGAGGCCTCACCTTCAGAACATATCTGCTGTGGAGAAAGTACAACACAGAGCGACAAAAAGCATCTCAGAACTATATTGGCTCCCATACCAGGAACGGTTGAGGGCCCCAGGACTAACACAGCAAGCCAGACGGGGCATGGTGGCTCCCATACCAGGAACGGTTGAGGGCCCCAGGACTAACACAGCAAGCCAGACGGAGCATGGTGGCTCCCATACCAGGAACGGTTGAGGGCCGCAGGACTAACACAGCAAGCCAGACGGAGCATGGTGGCTCCCATACCAGGAACGGTTGAGGGCCCCAGGACTAACACAGCAAGCCAGACGTGGCATGGTGGCTCCCATACCAGGAACGGTTGAGGGCCCCAGGACTAACACAGCAAGCCAGACGTGGCATGGTGGCTCCCATACCAGGAACGGTTGAGGGCCCCAGGACTAACACAGCAAGCCAGACGAGGCATGGCGGCTCCCATACCAGGAACGGTTGAGGGCCCCAGGACTAACACAGCAAGCCAGACGGGGCATGGTGGCTCCCATACCAGGAACGGTAGAGGGCCCCAGGACTAACACAGCAAGCCTGACGGGGCATGGTGGCTCCCATACCAGGAACAGTTGAGGGCCCCAGGACTAACACAGCAAGCCAGACGGGGCATGGTGGCTCCCATACCAGGAACGGTTGAGGGCCCCAGGACTAACACAGCAAGCCAGACGGGGCATGGTGGCTCCCATACCAGGAACGGTTGAGGGCCCCAGGACTAACACAGCAAGCCAGACGGGGCATGGTGGCTCCCATACCAGGAACGGTTGAGGGCCCCAGGACTAACACAGCAAGCCAGACGGGGCATGATGGCTCCCATACCAGGAACGGTTGAGGGCCCCAGGACTAACACAGCAAGCCAGACGGGGCATGGTGGCTCCCATACCAGGAACGGTTGAGGGCCCCAGGACTAACACAGCAAGCCAGACGGGGCATGGTGGCTCCCATACCAGGAACGGTTGAGGGCCCCAGGACTAACACAGCAAGCCAGACGGGGCATGGTGGCTCCCATACCAGGAACGGTTGAGGGCCCCAGGACTAACACAGCAAGCCAGACGGGGCATGGTGGCTCCCATACCAGGAACGGTTGAGGGCCCCAGGACTAACACAGCAAGCCAGACGGGGCATGGTGGCTCCCATACCAGGAACGGTTGAGGGCCCCAGGACTAACACAGCAAGCCAGACGGGGCATGGTGGCTCCCATACCAGGAACGGTTGAGGGCCCCAGGACTAACACAGCAAGCCAGACGGGGCATGGTGGCTCCCATACCAGGAACGGTAGAGGGCCCCAGGACTAACACAGCAAGCCAGACGGGGCATGGTGGCTCCCATACCAGGAACGGTTGAGGGCCCCAGGACTAACACAGCAAGCCAGACGTGGCATGGTGGCTCCCATACCAGGAACGGTTGAGGGCCCCAGGACTAACACAGCAAGCCAGACGAGGCATGGCGGCTCCCATACCAGGAACGGTTGAGGGCCCCAGGACTAACACAGCAAGCCAGACGGGGCATGGTGGCTCCCATACCAGGAACGGTTGAGGGCCCCAGGACTAACACAGCAAGCCAGACGGGGCATGGTGGCTCCCATACCAGGAACGGTTGAGGGCCCCAGGACTAACACAGCAAGCCAGACGGGGCATGGTGGCTCCCATACCAGGAACGGTTGAGGGCCCCAGGACTAACACAGCAAGCCAGACGGGGCATGGTGGCTCCCATACCAGGAACGGTTGAGGGCCCCAGGACTAACACAGCAAGCCAGACGGGGCATGGTGGCTCCCATACCAGGAACGGTTGAGGGCCCCAGGACTAACACAGCAAGCCAGACGGGGCATGGTGGCTCCCATACCAGGAACGGTTGAGGGCCCCAGGACTAACACAGCAAGCCAGACGGGGCATGGTGGCTCCCATACCAGGAACGGTTGAGGGCCCCAGGACTAACACAGCAAGCCAGACGGGGCATGGTGGCTCCCATACCAGGAACGGTTGAGGGCCCCAGGACTAACACAGCAAGCCAGACGGGGCATGGTGGCTCCCATACCAGGAACGGTTGAGGGCCCCAGGACTAACACAGCAAGCCAGACGGGGCATGGTGGCTCCCATACCAGGAACGGTTGAGGGCCCCAGGACTAACACAGCAAGCCAGACGGGGCATGGTGGCTCCCATACCAGGAACGGTTGAGGGCCCCAGGACTAACACAGCAAGCCAGACGGGGCATGGTGGCTCCCATACCAGGAACGGTTGCGGGCCCCAGGACTAACACAGCAAGCCAGACGGGGCATGGTGGCTCCCATACCAGGAACGGTTGAGGGCCCCAGGACTAACACAGCAAGCCAGACGTGGCATTGTGGCTCCCATACCAGGAACGGTTGAGGGCCCCAGGACTAACACAGCAAGCCAGGCGGGGCATGGTGGCTCCCATACCAGGAACGGTTGAGGGCCCCAGGACTAACACAGCAAGCCAGACGGGGCATGGTGGCTCCCATACCAGGAACGGTTGAGGGCCCCAGGACTAACACAGCAAGCCAGACGGGGCATGGTGGCTCCCATACCAGGAACAGTTGAGGGCCCCAGGACTAACACAGCAAGCCAGACGGGGCATGGTGGCTCCCATACCAGGAACGGTTGAGGGCCCCAGGACTAACACAGCAAGCCAGACGGGGCATGGTGGCTCCCATACCAGGAACGGTTGAGGGCCCCAGGACTAACACAGCAAGCCAGACGCGGCATGGCGGCTCCCATACTTATTTATTTATTTTATTTATTTATGCATATACAAGAATGTACATTGGGAATGTGAGGATACATAATATGGTAATTACAGTCTTGTAAAGCCACTAGCACGCGCAGCGTTTCGGGCAGGTCCTTAATCTAAGAAAATTTTAAGGAGGTAAATACTTGCAAAATTTATAGACAAAAAAATGATAACAGTTACATGGAATGAAAAAAAGAAGATGAGAGAAAATTGTAGATACAGTATATTAAAGCACATAGGTAGCTAAGATTGATTGCAATGACAGCTTGAATGGTAGTTGACAACAAATTGGAAGGCACAATACAGCAGAAACAATATAAGATTGATTGCAATGACAGCTTGAATGGTAGTTGACAAAAATTGGTAGTCACAATACAGCATATGGCTAGCACATAAAAGAAGACAGCAATGAACACAATGATAAGGTTGTTTGATATTACATAAAAATTAGGAGATTGGGTAACACAAGGTACAGAGCAAATTTAAAGCTCAGTGTAGGAAACTAAGAAGATGAAATTAGGTACTTTTTGGTTTTGTTTTTAAATAAGGCAAAAGTTTTACAGTTTTTCAATTCACTAGGGAGTGAGTTCCATAGACTAGGTCCCTTAATTTGCATAGAGTGTTTACACAGATTAGGTTTGACCCCTGGGGATATCAAAGAGATATTTATTTCTGGTGTGGTGATAATGGGTCCTATTACATCTGTCCAGGGAGAGTTTCAGAGCATGGTTTGCATTTAAGAACAGGGTTTTGTAAATGTAGTTGACACAAGAGAATGTGTGGAGGGAGTTAATATTTAGCAAGTTTAGGGATTTAAACAAGGGAGCTGAGTGTTGTCTGAAAGCAGAGTTAGTTATTATTCTGATAGCAGATTTTTGCTGTGTGATGATGGGCTTAAGGTGGTTTGCAGTGGTAGATCCCCATGCACAGATACCATAATTAAGATAGGGGTTGATTAGTGCATAATATAGTGAGAGGAGAGCAGAGTTAGGAACATAATATCTGATTTTGGAGAGTATACCAACTGTCTTAGAGACTTTCTTAGTTATGTGTTGAATGTGGGTGCTGAAGTTGAGTCTCTTGTCTAGGAATAGGCCAAGAAACTTGCCATCATTTTTATTACTGATGTTAATGTTGTCTATCTGTAGCTGAATTGCATTTGATGATTTGCTTCCAAATAAGATGTAGTAAGTCTTTTCGATGTTTAATGTTAGTTTGTTCGTTGACATCCATAAGTGGACTTTTTTTAATTCATTATTCACAACATTATTTAGTGTATGTGGGTTGAGGTCTGAATAGATAAGGGTAGTATCGTCAGCAAACAATATAGGTTTGAGAATATTAGAGACATTAGGCAGATCGTTTATATATATAAGAAATAGAAGAGGTCCTAAGATACTGCCATGTGGCACTCCAACGGTAATTGGTAGAGTGGAAGAAGTTGTATCATTGATGGTTACATATTGGTGTCTGTCACTAAGATAGGATCGGATGTAGTCAAGGGCAAGGCCTCGGATTACATAATGCTGGAGTTTAAGTAAAAGGTAGTTGTGATTAACAGTATCAAAGGCTTTTCTTAGGTCAATGAAGAGTCCAATCGTAAACTCATTTTTGTCAAGGGCTGAGTAGATTACGGCAAGGAGACTATTGATTGCATCGTTGGTGCTCTTTTGGGACCGAAAGCCAAACTGGCAGGGCCTGAGTATATCGAATTTTACGAGGTAGGAATAGAGCTGTTTGTAAATAATTTTTTCAAATATTTTTGATAGAATGGGTAGATTTGATATTGGTCTATAATTGTTTATGTCCGCCGGATTGCCTCCTTTATGGACTGGCGTTACACTTGCTTTTTTAAGGATATCAGGGAAGGTGTAACCCTCTATAGATTTGTTGAACAGTAGTGCTATGGGTGGGGCAAGGGCATGGGAGGCGCTCTTGTATACAATGGACGGAATTTCACTGGTGTTCCCTGCCTTGATTTTTAGAGAATGTATGATGGACACAACATCTGCCGGGCTGATTGGTGAAAGGAGAAGAGAGTTTGGATAGCTGCCTGAGAGATATGTGTCAATATGTGTCTAAGTCTGTGGGATTTTACTGGCAAGATTAGCACCAACCGATGAAAAGAAACTATTAAATTCATTTGCCATTTCTAAATCAGTTGACGGTATATCCCCATCCTTGTAGAGTTTTATTTGGTTATGTGAGTGTTGTTTAGTTCCTAGGATACTAGAGATTGTTTTCCAAGTGCTTTTCATGTTGCCTTTTGCTTCATTGAATCTATTCACATAATATGCAAGTTTTGCCTCTCTTATGATACTGGTAAGCATTGATGAGTACCTTTTAACTACTTCCTTTGAAACTAGGCCAATCCTAAGTTTCTTTTCATATTCATGTTTCTTGTTGATTGAGTTGAGAATGCCACTTGTGAGCCATGGATTGTTTAATCTTTTGTCAGTTACTTGCTTGGTAAGAAAGGGACAATGAAGGTTGTAGAGGCTTAGAGTTTTGGAGAGGAAGAGGTTAGCTAATGAATTTATATCATGGGTATTATTGAATTCAGAATCCCAGTTAATATTGTGAAGTGCATCTGTAAGATTGCCTAAAGCTGATTCACTGTGTAGCCTAAATGATATACTTACTTACACCCTGTGAGCGTCGTGGGCGTACACACGCCCTGTGAGCGTCGTGGGCGTACACACGCCCTGTGGGCATCGTGGGCGTACACACACGCCCTGTGAGCGTCGTGGGCGTACACACGCCCTGTGAGCGTCGTGGGCGTACACACGCCCTGTGGGCATCGTGGGCGTACACACACGCCCTGTGAGCGTCGTGGGCGTACACACGCCCTGTGAGCGTCGTGGGCGTACACACGCCCTGTGAGCGTCGTGGGCGTACACACGCCCTGTGAGCGTCGTGGGCGTACACACGCCCTGTGAGCGTCGTGGGCGTACACACGCCCTGTGAGCGTCGTGGGCGTACACACGCCCTGTGAGCGTCGTGGGCGTACACACGCCCTGTGGGCATCGTGGGCGTACACACACGCCCTGTGAGCGTCGTGGGCGTACACATGTGGGTTTAGAAAGATGATCCCTATCTTAATTATGGTATCTGTGCAAGCGGGTCTCTCTGCAAACCACCTCAAGCCCATCATCACCCAACAAAAATCTGCTATCAGAACAATAACAAACTCTGCTTTCAGACAACACTCAGCTCCCCCTGTTTAAATCCCTCAACATGCTAAACATAAGTTCATAATCTCCACACTTTCTCCTGTGTCAATTACATTTGTAAAACCCTGTTCTTAAGTGTAAACCCTGTTCTGAAACTCTCCCTGGACAGATGTAATAGAACCCATTATCACTACACCAGACATAAATATCTCTTTGATATCCCCAGGGCCAAACTTAATCTGTGTAAACACACTATGCAATTAAAGGGACCCAGTCTATGGAACTCACTCCCTAATGAATTGAAAAACTGTCAAACTTTTGCCTTATTCAAAAATAAAACCAAAAATTACCTTATTTTATCTTCATAGTTTTCTACCTGGTGCTTTATCTGGCATTGTATCTAGTGCTACCAAATCCCCCAATATTTGTGCCTAAGCCATGTTGCTTTACCATTGTAATCTTAGATATCATCTGATATCATGGTTGTTGTATTGAGTACATATCCTGCTGCATTATTTCTTGAAATGATCCTCATACTGTGCTTCAGTGAACCAATGTATAACCCTAAAATGTTATCCTAATGTACCTAGTAATCCTTTCATTGCTGTGTATTGTTATTATTGTGAATTGTTCTAATCTGCTTTTGAGTCAAAAGTTTTATTTATTTATTTATTTTATTTATTTATTTATGCATATACAAGAATGTACATAAGGAATGTGAGGATACAAATATGGTAATTACAGTCTTGTAAAGCCACTAGCACGCGTAGCGTTTCGGGCAGGTCCTTAATCTAAGAAAATTTTAAGGAGGTAAATACTTGCAAAATTTATAGAAAAAAAAATGATAACAGATTACATGGAATGAAAAAAAAGATGAGAGAAAATTATAGGTACAGTATATTAAAGCACATAGGTAGCTATGATTGATTGCAATGACAGCTTAAAATGGTAGTTAACAACAAATTGGTAGGCACAATACAGCAGAAACAATATAAGATTGATTGCAATGACAGCTTGAATGGTAGTTGACAAAAATTGGTAGTCACAATACAGCATATGGCTAGCACATAAAAGAAGACAGCAATGAACACAATGATAAGGTTGTGTGATATTACATAAAAATTAGGAGATTGGGTAACACTAGGTACAGAGCAAATTTAAAGCTCAGTGTAGGAAACTAAATAGATGAAGTTAGGTACTTTTTGGTTTTGCTTTTAAATAAGGCAAAAGTTTTACAGTTTTTCAATTCACTAGGGAGTGAGTTCCATAGACTAGGTCCCTTAATTTGCAAAAAGAGTATTACACAGATTAAGTTTGACCCTGGGGATATCAGAGATATTTATTTCTGGTGTGGTGATAATGGGTCCTATTACATCTGTCCAGGGAGAGTTTCAGAGCATGGTTTGCATTTAAGAACAGGGTTTTGTAAATGTAGTTGACACAATAGAATGTGTGGAGGGAGTTAATATTTAGCAAGTTTAGGGATTTAAACAAAGGAGCTGAGTGTTGTCTGAAAGCAGAGTTAGTTATTATTCTGATAGCAGATTTTTGCTGTGTGATGATGGGCTTAAGGTGGTTAGCAGTGGTAGACCCCCATGCACAGATACCATAATTAAGATAGGGGTAGATTAGTGCATAATATAGTGAGAGGAGAGCAGAGTTAGGAACATAATATCTGATTTTGGAGAGTATAC
This sequence comes from Procambarus clarkii, assembly GCF_040958095.1. NCBI lineage: Eukaryota > Metazoa > Arthropoda > Malacostraca > Decapoda > Cambaridae > Procambarus > Procambarus clarkii. The sequence continues at coordinate 229,915 of NC_091238.1, read as the reverse complement.
CAACTGTCTTAGAGACTTTCTTAGTTATGTGTTGAATGTGGGTGCTGAAGTTGAGTCTCTTGTCTAGGAATAGGCCAAGAAACTTGCCATCATTTTTATTACTGATGTTAATGTTGTCTATCTGTAGCTGAATTGCATTTGATGATTTGCTTCCAAATAAGATGTAGTAAGTCTTTTCGATATTTAATGTTAGTTTGTTCGTTGACATCCATAAGTGGACTTTTTTAATTCATTATTCACAACATTATTTAGTGCATGTGAGTTGAGGTTTGAGTAGATAAGGGTAGTATCGTCAGCAAACAATATAGGTTTGAGAATATTAGAGACATTAGGCAGATCGTTTATATATATAAGAAATAGAAGAGGTCCTAAGATGCTGCCCTGTGGCACTCCAACGGTAATTGGTAGAGTGGAAGAAGTTGTATCATTGATGGTTACATATTGGTGTCTGTCACTAAGATAGGATCGGATGTAGTCAAGGGCAAGGCCTCGGATTCCATAATGCTGGAGTTTAAGTAAGAGGTAGTTGTGATTAACAGTATCAAAGGCTTTTCTTAGGTCAATGAAGAGTCCAATCGGAAACTCATTTTTGTCAAGGGCTGAGTAGATAACGTCAAGGAGACTAATGATTGCATCATTGGTGCTCTTTTGGGACCGGAAGCCAAACTGACAGGGGCTGAGTATGTCGAATTTTACGAGGTAGGAATAGAGCTGTTTGTAAATTATTTTTTCAAATATTTTTGATAGAATGGGTAGATTTGATATTGGTCTATAATTGTTTATGTCCGCCGGATTGCCTCCTTTATGGACTGGCGTTACTCTTGCTTTTTTGAGGATATCAGGGACATTGCAAGTTCTTGCAATGTTCATGTAAACATTTTTGACGATTTGCTGTAATTATTCAACTTAAAATTATCTGTACCTTTATAGTAAAGCTGTAAAGTACCTGTAAACATTTTTATGTTAATTTTGCTGTGAATAGTCTAAAATTTTCTGTTAGTTTAAGGATTTGCCCGAAACGCTATGCGTGCTAGTGGCTTTACAAGAATGTAAAATCAACTCAATTTCTATGTTCTCTGTTAATCCCCAATGTACCTTCTTGTATATAAATAAATAAATATATAAATATGCAGGCAATGTATATACTGTATAATAAATAAATAATAAATAAATAAATGATATAATCGATAATTTTATACATTTATGATAAACATTTTAACCCAGTTTTATCCAGTGCTCCCACATGTCCCTTAGGCTTGTATTTTAACTTATTTATGTTACTTGGTCTATAATTGTCACGCTATCACGGAATAAATCCACATATTGACTTAGATATCTCTGAAGTTACACAGTTTATGTAATTGACAAATTTCAACATTCTCTGTGATTCTTGTTTGACAGAAAACGAGATACATTTATGGGGTGACTCTTCTGGTTAGTGACCTTAACACCTGTTGTACGAGGAACGCTCAATGACTTTTTTTTGCTATGGATCATATTACACTAACAATTAACAATACCCAAATTGAAAGCAGAGTAGTTGGAAAATTATTTTTGGTGTTCACATTGACAAGGAACTGAATTTCACTTGTCATATACGAAATATAGCAAAATTAAATGTCTCAAACAGTAAGCATCGTAAATTTATAAATTTATTTTATATATACAAGAAGGTACATTGGGCCAACAACTCAAAAGTCCCAGGTGTAAACGAAATTACATCACAAGTTATAAAAGAACTGGCAGATGAACTGTGTCTCCCACTGAAATTAATGTAAAGAATTACTTGTTATTGCTATCTAAGATAATTAGACGAGCCAAAACTAAATACTACGAAGATAAATTTACACAAATAAAGAGCAACATTAAAAAACTTGGAGCACAATTTCACAAATATTGGGATCAAAGAAGATTTTAAATAACAAACCAACACTCCTGTCCAATAACGATGGTCAGCTTTCAGCCTCTGATTCTGCTATTGAGTTCAATAGGTTCTTCTCTTCCATTGGGTCATCCCTTGCAAAAGATATTCCATCTTCCAATACTGACGTTAAGGACTATCTTTCAGGTAACTATCCACAGTCTCTGTACCTAAAGACTACTAATTCCACTGACGTCAATGAGATAATCCTTTCCCTTAAAACCAAGTCTAGTGCCCTTGAGGAGATACCAACATTAATTTACAAAAAAGCCTCCAGAACTTTAGCCCCTGCTATTGCATTGCTCTTCAACAAGTCACTTGAACTCCAAACCTTTCCAGATATCCTAAAAAAAAAGCGAGAGTAACCCCTGTCCACAAATGTGGTGATCCCACTGATGTTAACAACTACAGACCTATATCAATCCTGCCTAACTTGTCAAAAAATTTTGAAAAACTAATCTACAAGCAGCTTTACTCTTATGTAGCCAAACACAATATACTTAGCTCTTGCCAATATGGCTTCAGACCCAAAAAAAGCACTAACAATGCACTTATTAGTATGATTAACTTGATTCATGCAGCTCTTGATAAAAATGAGTTCCCTGTTGGGTTATTTGTGGACCTGCGTAAGGCTTTTGACACTGCCAACCACCAAAACCTTCTTCTTAAATTACATCATTATGGAGTCAGAGGTCACTCCCTGCAATACCTCAAATCCTACCTTACTGACAGGCTCCAGTATGTTTCTGTGAATAATTCAATTTCTCCCATCCTACCCATCAACAATGGTGTTCCTCAGGGCAGCATACTTGGCCCTCTCCTCTTTCTCATCTACATTAATGACCTTCCAAGTGCCTCCCAACACCTCAAACCAATTCTATTTGCTGACGACACGACCTTCATTTACTCCAGTCCTGACCCCCTTGCTCTAAATGCCACAGTAAATACTGAGCTAAATAAAGCCATCTTTGGCTAACTGCCAACAAACTCACCCTTAACAGTGACAAAACTTTTTATATTCTGTTTGGCAATAAATCCTCTAATCAAATAAATCTCAAAATAAACTATACCAAAATTTGTAACAAATTAGATGGCAAATTCCTTGGCATTCTCATTGACCACAAGCTGAATTTCTAGGGACACATCCTAAATATATCAAAAAAAGTTTCAAAAACTGTTGGCATTCTTTCTATGATCAGATATTTTGTACCCCGCCCTGCCCTGGTGACTCTCTATTACTCCCTCATCTATCCATATCTCAACTATGGTATTTGTGCTTGGGGTTCTACTACCCAAAATCATTTACGTCCTCTAATTACTCAACACAAAGCTGCTATTAGGACAATATCCAACTCTGGCCCCAGACATCACTCGGTACCCCTACTCAAATCTCTGAAACCTATTTTGTTTGCTGATGATACTACCGTCATCTACTCTAACCCCAACCCACATACACTAAATAATGTTGTTAATAATGAACTAAAAAAAGTCCACTTATGGATGTCAACCAACAAACTAACACTTAACATAGAAAAGACCTACTACATCTTATTTGGAAGCAAATCTACAAATGCAATTCAGCTTCAGATAGACAATGTAAACATTAGCAATAAAAATGATGGAAAGTTTCTTGGCCTATTCCTAGACAAGAGACTCAACTTCAGTACCCACATACAACACATAACTAAGAAAGTCTCTAAAACAGTTGGTATACTCTCCAAAATCAGATATTATGTACCTAACTCTGCTCTCGTCTCTCTATATTACGCACTAATCTATCCCCAGCAAACATTTTCATGTTTTTAAAACATCCTAAAAACGACATTTCATTGTTTTCAGCACGTTTATAATTACGTTTAGAAAAGGTTTTTTGAGAACTTTTATATACAACCTTAGAACGTAAATAATTAACATTTCTAAAAACTTTTTTATAATCTTTTAATTACCTACATTAAAACGTTTAGGGTAAATTAGGGTATAATAATTTTGTAATTCATATCTGAAATAGAAAGGGAGAGAAAGAAAGAAGACATATCTGAGAAAGAAATGGACATCCTATATATGTATGTGCAAATTACAAATAAATAGGGTACAAAAAGAGAATTAAAATATTATATTTATTTAATTAAGAATGAGTAATACAACAAAATATATGTAATAGCTCGAAATATATAGACTATATCTATAACAGAATATAAAAGTAAAAATTTAAAAATCTATAAAAATCTATATATGCAATATGTGAACACAATAGATTTTGTGATCAAGCAGCCTGTGATTCATGTCATGCTGAGATCAGTCTGACGTTACAAGCAGTTATTGTTACTTAAAACTAAAACAAGTAAAATTTTCCGAGTATACATATAACACTATAGTTTTTCTATGACTAATAATAAAAATCTATTAATCAAAAGTTTAGGACTAATTAACTAAAAATAAAAATCTACAAGTGAATGTAAACAGTCAAGTATAATATTCATGTAGAAAGAGAAAGAAAAAGAGAGAGAGAAAGAAAGAAAGGGAGAAAGAGAGAGAGAAAGAAAAGAAAAAAGTCATGTATAATATTCATATTAGCACCATGCAATATAACTTAGATTAAGTAAAAATCTCAGACATTTTTAAATCAAATGAAATATGAGAGCCAGAGAGAGAGCGAGAGCCAGAGAGAGAGCGTGAGCCAGAGCCAGAGAGAGAGTCAGCCAGAGAGAGAGAGAGAGCCAGAGAGAGAGAGAGAGCCAGAGAGAGAGAGAGAGCCAGAGAGAAAGAGAGAGCCAGAGAGAGAGAGAGAGAGAGAGCCAGAGCCAGAGAGAGAGAGAGCCAGAGCCAGAGCCAGAGAGCCAGAGCCAGAGCCAGAGAGAGAGAGAGAGCCAGAGAGAGAGAGCGTGAGCCAGAGCCAGAGAGAGAGTGAGTCAGAGCTAGAGAGAGAGTCAGAGCCAGAGAGAGAGAGCGAGAGCCAGAGAGAGCCAGAGAGAGAGAGAGAGCCAGAGAGCGAGA